>NW_027182697.1:0-181752 GCF_040807025.1 Struthio camelus
CCTCCTTCCCGGGGGATACCGGGCAAGGGCGGCGCTCACCGGGACGCGGTCCGGATATTTCTTACGGATCTTCTCGCCCTCGCAACGTCGCTTCTCGAAAGGGTGCTCCTCTTTGTAGAGGAACTTCATGGCGGCACCGGGACCGGGACCGGGACCGGAACGGTGCGTGCGCGGCGCACGGATACGGCCCCTCCCCCCCCTCCGCTCCGCACCCGCCGCCGCCGCTTCCCGCCCCCCCCCCCTCCTCCTCCTCCTCCCCGCCGCCACGCGATTAGCGCAGCGCCAACGCAATCGGCGTAGCGCCGCAAACGCCCCCGCCGGCGGGAGCTACGCAGGCAGCGCAGCGCGCCTCCCGCAGCGCCGCGGAAAGAGCGTAGGCGCCCCGCGTTCTGCGCCGCTGGCGTAGACCGCCTCTTCCCCCTCCCCCTCGCCTCACCCCGCTCCCGCAGAGCGCGTCGCTACGGCAACGACGTAACCGCGACGTTTTGCAGCCCGGCGCCTACGCAGCTTGCGTACGCTAGCGGCGCGGCGTGGGCGTTACGCGGTTTGCGTAACGCCCCGCCCAAAAAAATTAAAAAAAAAAGCGGTTCCCCGGGGCGGGGAGGGGGGGGGAATCCCACGCGGGGACCCGCCGCGGTCGCCGGTCCCGACTCCCCTCGGGTGCCCGCCCGCCGCCGCTACGCCCGCCGCGATTCACGACGCGCCCGCGTTTGCGTAAGCCGCGCCCGCTGCGTGGCAGGCCGACACCAAAACAAAGTAGTGCGGGGCGGAGCGGCGTGGGGGGGGGCTGGGCTGGTCCGGCCAGCCCGGCCCGGGGGCGGCCCCGGGGGCAGAGCCGCGGAGGGCGGAGCAGCGCGGAAGGATCCTTCGTGGCCGCTGCGTGCTGCGGCTCTCATGTGACTGACGTCACCGCGGAGGTGGAGGGGGGGAAATAAACGAGGGGGGGCGGTCACGTGCTGAGGCTCGAGCGGGGCGGGGCGCGACGTAAACATTGGGGCCGCGTGACCGGCGGAGCCAATGGGAGGCGAGGGGCGGGGCGGGAGGGGAACTCGGACGGGACCATCGCCGGGGGGGGGTGGACGGGACGGGCGGACCCACTGCGGGTCTGAAGGGGGGAAGGGACAGAAGCATTGGGGGAACCAATGGGGGGGGGGAAGGAACCACTGCCGGACCGAGGCGGGGGGAACCAGAACCATTGCTAGAGCGGCGAGGGGGGGGAGCGGAAGGAACCACTGCCAGACCGAAGTGGGGGGGGACAGAACCACTGCCAGACCAGTAGGGGATGGAAGGAACCACTGCTAGAATAAGGCAGGGGGGGAACCAGAACCATTGCTGGACCGGGGGGGGGGGAAACAGAAGGAACCACTGCTGGACTGGGAGGGGGGGGGACAGAAGGAACCAATGCCAGACTGAAGTGGGGGGGGGACAGAACCACTGCTGGACCGGGGTGGGGGGGAACAGAAGGAACCACTGCCAGACCAGTGGGGGGGGGGAATGGACAGAACCACTGCGGGACCGAGGGGACATACAAAGCCACAGCCAAACCAGGACGGGGGGGGGGGGGGGGAGCAGCCCCCAGCAGCCCAGGGAGCCGCTCCTGCCCCCCTGCAGCCCCCCAGGGAGCCGCTCCTGCCCCCCTGCAGCCCCCCAGCAGCCCAGGGAGCCGCTCTTGCCCCCTGCAGCCCCCCAGCAGGACCCAGACAAAGGCCCCGGGCCCTGGAGGGGGCTCAGCAAACACCCCCCCCCCCCCCAAACACAGCAGAAACAGGGTCGCTCCCGGTGCGGCGGACGCCGAAGGAGGGAGGTGCACGTGAGGGCGGCGCTGGGAGCCTCCAGGCCCCGGCGGCAGCGGCGGCGAGACGGGGAGAGAAGATAAAACTCCCCCCAGCGACACAAAGGGACGAAGACGGCGCACGTGGGACCAAGGTCTTTAAAAATAAGAGGCCGGGGCCGGCCTTGCCCATGCGTCCATGTCCGTGCGTCCGGCCGGGAGGGGGGCGCGCGCGCTCAGCCGCGGCACTGTCATTGTCCCCCCGCTTCGTCCGCGCCGAGCGGGCTCGGCGATTTCGGGCACGTGGCGTTCACGCTCCTCCCCGGGCGGGGGGAAGCTCCGCCCCTCCTGCAGGCTCCACCCCCTCGTGGGGCAGGCGTTGGTGGGGGGGTGTTAGGGGAGAGGGGGCCGGTCCGGTCCCCCCCCCCACCCCCCACGGTGCGGCGGCAGGGGCCGGCGGCGAGGGCTGCCGTCACCACAGCCGGTGCTGGTGCAGTTGCGGCTCAGGACCGAGCGGACGTCGGCGGTGAACCTGTTGGGGGGGGACGGCAGGGGGGTGGTCAGAGCGGGGGCCCAGGCGTCCGGCCGCCCCACGCGGCCCCCCCCCGGCCCAGCCCCTCACCTCAAGGCGTCCAGCATGGGCAGCAGGTTGAGCAGGGCCGTGTCGCTGGGGTCGCTGAACCACGACTTGATGGGGATGGCGTTATCTGCGGGAGAGCGGTGACAGGGGGTGACGCCCGGACGCCTGGGTCCTACCGGGGTGGGGGAGGCGGCCCGGACGCCTGGGTCCTACCTGGGTGGCTCCTGTAGGCGCCCGGGGAGTTGTCGAGGATGACGATGCTGGAGAGGTCGCTGTGCACCACCGACAGGTCCTTGATGTAGCTGCCCAGCTCCAGGGTGCAGTGCTGCCATTTTGGGGGGGGGGGCTCAGACCCCGCCCATAGCGCTAGCCCCACCCCCATTAGCCCCACCCCCATTAGCCCCACCCCCATTAGCCCCACCCCCATTAGCCCCACCCCCATTAGCCCAAGCTGCCTCCACCCCCAGCCCAGGTCCTGCCCCCTCCCCCAGCAGTTACCCAGGCCCCGGGAAGCCCCACCCCCCGCCCCTAGCCCCGCCCCCGGCCCCGCCCCCACCTGCCGGTAGTAGCGCCGGTTGAGGATGCTGCGGTTGTTGTCCAGCTTGTCGGCCACGGCGGAGCCGTAGATCTCCATGCTGGCCGTGAACACCACCAGCTCGTACCACTGGCTCACCTGGGGGGCGGCGGGGGGCGGGCTGGGGCGGCGGCGGCGGCGGGGGGGGCCCGGGGAGGCCCCCGCCGGCGGCCCCGAGGGGGCTGGGGGGGCCGGAGCGCCCCCCCGGGAAGGCTCAGGCACTCACCACTTCGAGGAAGAAGTCCACGTGGGGTCTCTTATGTACAAAAAAGCGGACGGGGTGTTTGTCGATGACAACCTGGGGGAGCGGGAGCGTGAGGTGGGGGGGGGCGCACTGGGAGCCCCTCGTCATCCCTCCCCCCCACCCACCCCCCGCAGCCCCTCGACCTTAAGGATGAAGTCGGGGGGGGTCCCCGGGCGCACGGTGGGCCGCAGCACGCCGTCGTGGTGGGAGTGGATCAGGGTCTCGTCCAGGTCCAGGACGAGGATCTTCCTCTTCACCTGGTCTGGGGGGGGGGGGGGGAGGGCAGAGGTGTTAGAGGGGCCCCTCCAAACCCCCCCCCCAACTTGGGGAGCCCCCCAAACAGGGGCAGAGCCGGGAGGGCGCCCGGCCCCGGCACTCACTGAGGCGGTTGCGGGAGACGGGGGACAGCGGCAGCACGTCGTAGCGCACCGTCTGGTACTGGATCACCTGCGGGACACGGCACGGTCACGCGGGACCCCCCCGCCGCTGCTGTGCCCCCCCCCCCCCCCAAGCGGGCCCAGGCGTCCTGGCTGCTCGCCGTGAGCCAAGAATAGACGGCGGGTGCGCAGGGGGGGGGGGCCGCGGGTCACGGCCGCCTGGCGCCGGCCCCGAGCGGCAGCCGCTGGGCACGCGACGGTGCCGGCTGGCGCTGAGCCCCAGCTGGGGGGGGGGGGCACCAGATATTCCCCCCCCCCCCCCCCCGGCTAAATTAAACCGCTCACCTGCTGCGCCTCGTCAGCCCGCCCGCTCCCGCACGCCGGGGTCCCGGCCCCCCCGCCCCATCCTGGGGGAGGAGCACGCCACGGCCGTGCCTGCCCTGAAATGCCCCCTCCCTAGTCGCGTCCGTGCCCCCCCCCCCGGCTGGTGCTGGGGATGTGACCCCCCCCCCCAACCCCAGCTGAATCTGGTGCCCCTGGGCAGTCCCCCCCCCACCCCATCCTGGTGCCCCCCATGTCTCTCCTTCCCCCTCACCCAGTCCTGGTGCCCCCCCCCCCCGGAGCCAGTCTCACAGCCCCCAGGGCCCCCCCCAGCTGGGTGTCTCTCCCCAAGGCCGGTCCTGGTGCCCCCACAGTCCCCCCCAAGCTGGTGCTGGTGCCCCCAGGCAGCGCCCCCCCATCTCTGTGCCCCCAGGGTCCCCCCCCAGGTGGTCTCGGTGCTCCCAGAGCCCCCCCCAATCTGGTCCCAGAGACCCCAGGCAGCCCCCCATCCCATCCCAGTGCCTTCAGTGCCCCCAGGCCGTGTGTCTCCCCCACCCCCCCAAACCAGTCCCGGTGCCCCTGGGCAGCCCCTCTCCCCCGTCCTGGTGCCTCCGGTGCCCCCAGACCGTGTAACCCCCCCCCAAACCGGTCCCGGTGCCCCCAGACCGTGTGGGCCCCCCCGGACGGATCCCGGTGCCCCCCAAGCCGTGTACCCCCCCCAAACCGGTCCCGGTGCCCCCAGACCGTGTGTGCCCCCCCAAGGCCAGTCCCAGTGCCCCCAGACCATGTGCCCCCCCCCAATGGGTCCCAGTGCCCCCCAGCCGTGTACCCCCCCCTAAGGCTGGTCCCGGTGCCCCCAGACCGTGTGTGCCCCCCCCCGGACAGGTCCCGGTGCCCCCCAGCCATGTACCCCCCCCAAGGCCAGTCCCGGTGCCCCCAGATCGTGGGTGCCCCCCCCAGACAGGCCCCAGTGCCCCCCAGACCGTGTACCCCCCCCCAAACCGGTCCCGGTGCCCCCAGACCGTGGGTGCCCCCCCCCCGGACAGGTCCCGGTGCCCCCCAGCCATGTACCCCCCCCAAGGCCAGTCCCGGTGCCCCCAGATCGTGGGTGCCCCCCCCAGACAGGCCCCAGTGCCCCCCAGACCGTGTACCCCCCCCCAAACCGGTCCCGGTGCCCCCAGACCGTGGGTGCCCCCCCCCGGACGGGTCCCGGTGCCCCCCAGACCGTGTGTGCCCCCCCCGAACGGGTCCCGGTGCCCCCCCAACCGTGTACCCCCCCCCAAGGCCGGTCCCGGTGCCCCCAGACCGTATGTGCCCCCCTCCCCCGGCAGGTCCCAGTGCCCCCTAGTCGTGTACCCCCCCCAAACCGGTCCCGGTGCCCCCAGACCGTGTGTGCCCCCCCCCGGACGGGTCCCGGTGCCCCCCAGACCGTGTGTGCCCCCCCCCGAACGGGTCCCGGTGCCCCCCCAACCGTGTACCCCCCCCAAACCGGTCCCGGTGCCCCCGGACAGCACCCCTTCCCCAGTCCCGGTGCCCCCAGGCCGTATACGTGCCCCCCCACCCCGGACCCCTCCCGGCTGTATACCGATCCCCCCCCCCCGGCCCGGTACTCACGGTGCGAACCTGCCGCCGCAGCATGTAGAGCAGGAAGCTCCAGAGTTTGGTGGCGAAGGCCACGAAGGTGCGGAGCCCCAGCAGGCACTGAGTCCGCATCATCCCGGCCCCGCCGCCGCCGCCGCCCCCCGCCCGGCCCAGCTCCGCCAGCTTCGGCGAGGGCCCCGCCGGCGGCGGCGGCCGCGGGGGGGGCTCCGCTGCGGGGGGGGCTCCGCTGCGGGGGGGCTCCGCTGCGGGGGGGGCTCCGCTGCCGCTCTTCCCCCCCCCCCGCCGCCGCCTCCCCAACCGCCCAACCCCCGGGGCTACCGGCGGCCGCTACCGGGCCGCGGCGCCGCCCGCCGCCATCGCCCCCCTCCCGCTGCCGCCGCCGCCGCCGCCGGCGGATTCACTTCCGGTTCAAGCACTTCCGGGGCGCCAAAGCCGGCCGCCAGGGGGCGGGGCCTGCGCCCGCCGCGGGAACTGCGCGTGCGCGGCAGGCCGAGGGGAGGGGGGCGTGGCCTTCGCGAGGGAGGGGGGGCGTGGCCCTGCGGGCGGGGCCGCGGTCCTGTTGGGGAAGGGCGTGGCCTTCGCGGGCGGTGCGGTCCATGCAAATGAGAAGGCGGGGTCTCGATGAGGGGGCGTGGCCTGCTCCTCCCCGGGAGGGGAGGGGGCAGCGGGTAAGCCGCCCCCCGCCCCCCAGCGGCGGCTCCTCCTCCTCTCGGGGACCCAGGAGTTCGGGCCCCCCCCCCCAAACCCCCCCAGCACATGGGTGCCCACCCCGAGGGACCCAGGCGTCCTGACCTCCCCCCCATGCCCCCCCACCCCCCCAAGGGACCCAGGTGTCCTGACCCCCCCCCGGCACACAGGTGCCCCCCACCCCCCAAAGGAACCCAGGTGTCCCCCCCCCAAGGGACCCAGGTGTCCTGACCCCCCCCCGGCACACAGGTGCCCCCCACCCCCCAAAGGAACCCAGGTGTCCCCCCCCCACAAGGGACCCAGGCGTCCTGACCTCCCCCCCATGCCCCCCACCCCCCCAAGGGACCCATGTGTCCTGACCCCCCCCGCACACAGGTGCCCCCCACCCCCCAAAGGAACCCAGGTGTCCCCCCCCCAAGGGACCCAGGCGTCCTGACCCCCCCCCGGCACATAGGTGCCCCCCCCACCCCCCAAGGGACCCAGGTGTCCCGACCCCCCCCCGGCACACAGGTGCCCCCCCCACCCCCCAAAGGAACCCAGGTGTCCCCCCCCCAAGGGACCCAGGTGTCCTGACCCCCCCCCAGCACACGGGTGCCCCCCACCCCCCAAAGGAACCCAGGTGTCCCCCCCCCAAGGGACCCAGGTGTCCTGACCCCCCCCCGCACACAGGTGCCCCACCCCCCAAGGGACCCAGGTGTCCTGACCCCCCCCCCCCGGCACACAGGTGCCCCCCCTAAGGGACCCAGGCATCCTGACCCCCCCCCAGCACATGGGTGCCCCCCCACCCCCCAAGGGACCCAGGCATCCCCCCCCCCCCGGCACATGGGTCCCCCCTCAAGGGACCCAGGTGTCCTGACCCCCCCCCCCCCACAAAGGACCACACGTGTGCGAGGGGCAGACAGCAGTTTATTGCCCCCCCCGGGACCCCCCCCACCACCATGGCCGCCGGGGGGGGGGGGGCCAATCACACATCCAGGTCGTCGTCGGGGTCCTCCGCGTCCAGCTCGTCGGGGTCTTCGGGGGGGGGCGCCGAGCCGGCCCCCGGCCCCTGCAGCAGAGCCGACTGCCTGGAAGGGGGAGGGGGATAAATTTAGGCTGGGGGGGGGGTCACACTGCAGGGACCCCCCCCCCCGGCCCCCCCCCCCTTTGCTTACTTGCGGGCGCTGAAGGCGTACGGGGGGGGCACGGCCGCCCGGGCCGCCCGCTCGGCCGCCGACAGCCCCAGCCGGAAGGTCACGGCCGCTGCGGCGCCCCCCCGGGGGCCCCGGCGTCCGGGCGCTCCCCCGGGGGGGGTCGGGGGGGGCTCCGCCAGCGGCTGCAGGCTGCAGTCGGGCAGCAGGGAGAAATATTCCTCCTGGGGGGGGGGGGGGAGCAGCCGTGAGTGGGGGGGCGGGGGGGAAGGTTTGGGGGGAGGGGGGTCGGTCCCCCGCGTGCCCCCGCACCCACCTTGGCGGCGACGGCCCCCCCCCGGGAGCGGCGCAGGACGGCGGCGCGGCGGGGGGCGCCGGGGGGGGGGGCCGCCGGCCCCAGGGCCACCACGGCCCCCGCCTGGGCCGCCAGCGCCGCCACCAGCCCGGGGGGGTGCAGGTCCCCGTGCAGCAGGGCCACCACGCGGCTCGCCGTGCCTGGGGGGGGGGGGGGGGGGGGAGAGATGAGCGAGGGGCCCAGGCGTCCGGGGGGGGGGCCAGGTGTCCGGGGGAGGGCCCAGGTGTCCGGGGGGGGGACGACCAAGACCTTTGGAGGGGGCCCAGGTGTCCGCGGGGGGGGGGGGAGCCACCCAGGTGTCTTGGGGGGACCCAGGAATCCAAGGGAGGCATCCGGGGGGGGGGGGGCGGCCAGCTGTCCGGGGGGGGGCCCAGACCTTTGGAGGGGGCCCAGGTGTTCGGGAGGGGCCCAGGCGTCCGGGAAAGGGGCCCAGGTGTTCGGGAGGGACCCAGGTGTCCGGGGAAGGGGCCCAGGCATCCGGAATCAGGGACCCAGGCGTCCGGGGGGGGCCCAGGCGTCCAGGGAGGGGCCCAGGCGTCCGGGGAGGGGGCCCAGGCGTCCGGGGAGGGGGCCCAGGCGTCCGGGGAGGGGGGACCAAGACCTTTGGAGGGGGCCCAGGTGTCCGCGGGGGGGGGGGAGCCACCCAGGTGTCTTGGGGGGACCCAGGAATCCAAGGGAGGCATCCGGGGGGGGGGCGGCCAGCTGTCCGGGGGGGGGCCCAGACCTTTGGAGGGGGCCCAGGTGTTCGGGAGGGGCCCAGGCGTCCGGGAAAGGGGCCCAGGTGTTCGGGAGGGACCCAGGTGTCCGGGGAAGGGGCCCAGGCACCCGGAATCAGGGACCCAGGCGTCCGGGGGGGGCCCAGGCATCCAGGGAGGGGCCTAGGCGTCCGGGGAAGGGGCCCAGGCGTCCGGGGGGACGACCAAGACCTTTGGAGGGGGCCCAGGTGTCCGCGGGGGGGGGGGAGCCACCCAGGTGTCTTGGGGGGACCCAGGAATCCAAGGGAGGCATCCGGGGGGGGGGGGCGGCCAGGTGTCCGGGGGGGGGCCCAGACCTTTGGAGGGGGCCCAGGTGTTCGGGAGGGGCCCAGGCGTCTGGGGAAGGGGCCCAGGCATCCGGAATCAGGGACCCAGGCATCCGGGAGGGGCCCAGGCATCCGGGGGGGGCCCAGGCATCTTGGGGGGGGTGCTCATAGGGCTGGGGGGGGGCAAACGTCTGGGGGGACCCAGGAACAAGGCAGGGACCGAGGTGTCTGCGGGGGGGGCCCAGGCGTGCGGAGGGGGGGCCCAGGTGTCCGGGGGGGGGCCCAGGCATTTTGGGGGGGTGCTCATAGGGCTGGGGGGGGGGCAAATGTCTGGGGGGACCCAGGAGCAAGGCAGGGACCGAGGTGTCTGCGGGGGGGGGTCCAGGCGCCCGGGGGGGGGCCAGGCATCTTGGGGGGGGTCACAGGGGGGACAAACGTCTGGGGGGACCCAGGAGCAAGGCAGGGATCGAGGTGTCTGCGGGGGGGCCCAGGCGTCCGGGGGGGGCCCAGGCATCTTGGGGGGGGGTGTCACAGGGGGGGCAAACGTCTGGGGGGACCCAGGAACAGGGCAGGGACCGAGGTGTCTGCGGGGGGGGCCCAGGCATGCGGAGGGGGGACCCAGGCGTCCGGGGGGGGGCACCCACCTGAGCCGCGGGGGGGCGGCAGCAGGGCCTGCAGGGCCTGGCAGAGCCGGGGGGGGGGCAGGCGCAGCAGCAGCCAGCTGAGCGAGTCCAGCAGGAGCGTCGGGGCCCCCCCCGGCCCCCCCCCCCGCGGCGGCGCCGCGAACTCAGCCGCCCGGACGCCGGGGCCCCCGCCGCTCCAGCCCAACGGGTCGCTGAAGCCGTCCCGGTAGAGCAGCCTGCGGGGGGGGGGCAGGGGGGGGTGGTGAGGGGCGGCCCCACGGCGCTGTGGGGGGGGGGTCCCGGGGGGGGGACACACACTCACCGCGCGCCGACGTCGGGGCTCAGCCCGGCCCCGAACTGCTCCGGGGAGACGTCGAAGGGCACCACGAGGACGCGCTCGCCCCTGCGGACCCCCCCCCACCCCGGTCAGTGGGGCGCCCCACGGCGGGGCCTGGCGCCCCCCCCCTCCCAACGCGCCCCCCCCCCTCACCTCCGCGCGGCCGCCGCGGCGAAGGCCCGGAGCAGGCTGCGACCCTCGCAGGCCGCGCTGTCTGGGGGGGGGGCATGAGCTCTGCCGCTGCCCGCCCCACGGTGCCCCACGGCCCCCCCCACCCTGCCCCACGGCACCCCAGCACCCCACAGCACCCCACACCCGGCCCCACGGCCTCTCAGCCCCCCACATCTGGCCCCATAGTGCCCCACACCCTGCCCCACGGCGCCCCACGGCCCCCCCCACCCTGCCCCATGGCACCCCAGCGCCCCACGCCCAGCCCCACAGCCCCTCAGCCCCCCACATCTGGCCCCATAGTGCCCCACACCCTCTCAGCCCCCCCCCACCCTGTCCCACGGCACCCCAGCGCCCCACACCTGGCCCCACGGCCCCTCAGCCCCCCCCCCACGCTCAGCCCCACAGCGCCCCAGGGCCCCACAGCGCCCTACACCCCGCCCCACGGCGCCCCACATCCTTCCGCACAGCACCCCAGTACCCCATGCCCTGCCCCATGGCACCCTACACCCTGCCCCATGGCACCCGGCACCCCATATCCTGCCCCATGGCACCCTACACCCTGCCCCATGACACCCCAGTGCCACACAGTGCCCTACACTCAGCCCCACAGCACCCCCAGTGCCCCACACCCTGCCCCACGGCACCTCCGCGCCCCACAGTGCCCTGCACCCTGCCCCACAGCACCCCATGGCACCTCACACCCTGCCCTATGACACCCCACAGCCCCTCAGCACTCCACCCCCTGCCCCACGGCGCCCCAGGGCCCCTCAGCACCCCCCACCCCCGCCCCACGGCGCCCCAGGGCCCCTCAGCACCCCACACCCGCCCCCCGGCCCCGCCGCACCCCGCACGAGCACCAGCCCCTCCGCGCCGCCCGCCACCAGCTCCGCCAGCATCTTCCCGCCGGCGCCGGCGCCTCCCGATGACGTCACCGTACGGCGGCCGAGCAGCCGCCGGCGCCTCTCGGTGACGTCACCGCCAGGCGGCCGAGCCGCCCCTGCCGCGCCGCCCGATGACGTCACCGTACGGCGGTAGAGCTCCATGGAAGGGAGGGAAGCGCTGCGTGGGCGCCGCCATCTTGACAGCGGCCCGCCGGAGGTTGCGGAGCCGGGCCGGTTTTTGTGCCAAATAACGAGAAATCGGGGCTGGGTGGCGGGGGAGAGACCCCCCCCCCCAACCCCGCTCCGGGAGCGCCTCCTCCCCACAGGCCTCCCCAGTGGGACCCCCGCCCCCCCCAGGCCACGGGAGAAGAGGTGAAAAAGGCACGAAAGGCTTGAAAACACACAAAAAACGCCTTTATTGGGTAGAAAAAGGGGGCTCAGACGTACTCGCGGCTGCTGGGGGGGTGGGCGGCCTTGCCCCGCGGGTAGGACGGCCCGGCCCGCGCCCCCGTCGGGCACGAGCAGGCCAGCAGCGACCCCCCCAGCAGCGCCAGCGCCGACCCGGCCCAGCCCACGAAGATGGCGGAGCCGAACTCGTACCTGCGGGGCGGGAGACGGGCGTCAGGGGGCTGCCGACGGCCTCCCCGGGGCCACCAGCGTCATCCCGGGGCCACCGATGGCCTCCCCGGGGCCACTGTCAGCCCACCTAGGGCCACTGACACCATCCCAGGGCCACCAACGCCATCCCAGGGCCACTGACACTGTCCCCGGGGTCACCAACGCCATCCCGGGGCCACCGATGGCCTCCCTGGGGCCACCAACATCATCCTGGGGCCACCAACACCGACCCCGGGGCCACTGTCAGCCCACCTGGGGCCACCAATGCCATCCTGGGGCCACTGACACCATCCCAGGGCCACCAATGCCATCCCAGGGCCACTGACACTGTCCCTGGGGTCACCAATGCCATCCTGGGGCCACTGTCACCATCCCAGGGCCACCAATGCCACCCCAGGGCCACTGACACTGTCCCTGGGGTCACCAATGCCATCCTGGGGCCATTGATGCCATCCCAGGGCCACCAACGGCCTCCCTGGGGCCACTATTGCCATCCTCGGGCCACTGACACCGTTCCAGGGCCTCCAATGCCATCCCCAGGGCCACTGACACCATCCCAGGGCCAATGATGCCATCCCTGAGCTACCAATGCTCTCCCGAGGCCACCAATGCCATCCCCAGGGCCACCAACGCCCTCCCTGCAGCAACCACTACCATCCCTGGCACCTGGCACCACCAACGCCATCCCTGGCGCCATCAACATCTTTCCGGGGCCACCAACGCCATCCCTGGAGCCACCAATACCCTCCCTGCAGCCACCAATGTCCTCCCTGGAGCCACTGCCACCATCCCTGGGGCAACTGCTGCTGTCCTGGGGCCACCAACACCACCCCCGGGGCCACTAACACCCTCCCTGGAGTCACCAATGCCATCCTGGGGCCCACCAACGCCCTCCCTGGAGCCACCGCCACTGTCCTGGGGCCACCAATGCCATCCTGGGGGCCACCAACACCCTCCTCAGGGCCACCAATGCCACCCCCAGGGCCACCAACGCCCTCCCTTGCCGCCTCTTCCCTGGCCCCAGCCCCTTCCTGCCCCACGGCTCCTCTCACTTGAGGTTGACGGGCACGGAGGGGTTGTAGAAGTCGGAGACGATCTGGTGGCCGTACCAGGAGCAGGTGACGAGCGCGGCCAGACCTGGGCGGGCGACGGGGAGACCATCAGAGCTGCAGCCCCCTTCCCCGGCCCGGCCCCACGCCGACCCCCTCAACTCACCGGCCAGGATGAAGACGATGCCGCCCGCCATGGCGATGCGGGCCTTCTGCGTCTTGTCGTCGCTGCCGCAGCGGGTGCACTTCATGCCCGTGGTGGAGACGGCGATGCCGATGACGCCCAGCACCGCCGAGATCACCATGAGGGCCCGCGTGGCCTGCATGGCGGCTGGGGGGCCGGCGGCGAGGAGGAGATGAGCACAGGCTCCCAGCCCCACACCGCCCCACACCGCGCCCCAGGGCTTTATGGCCCCGCGGACTAGCGCCGGCGGTTGGACTTTGGCACTTTTACGAGGAGACGGGCGGGAAAAGCACCCGGGCGCCCACGTTTCCCCTGGGAGCGGGGCCCCGGCGGGGAGGGATGGGCGCCTGGAAACCGGCCCGCTAATTAGCACCGGCTTGTAATTAGCGGCAGCTGGCAATTAGCACGGAGAATCTGCTGCCCCGGGGGCACCCCCCGGACGCCTGGGTCCCTCCGAGGGGCGGCGGGGCCGTGGGGCACCCCCGGACGCCTGGGTCCCTCTGAGGGGCAGTGGGGGCCGTGGGGCACCCCCGGACGCCTGGGTCCCCCTGGGTGCCTGGGCCATGGGGCACCCCCGGACGCCTGGGCCCCCGATGGGTGTCGGGGTTGTGGGGCACCCCCGGACACCTGGGTCCCCCCGGACGCCTAGGTCCCCCCGGACGCCTGGGCCATGGGGCACCCCCGGACGCCTGGGTCCCCCGGGATGCCTGGGCCCTCGGGCACCCCCAGACAGCTGGGTCCCCGATGGGTGTCAGGGTTGTGGGGCACCCCCGGACACCTGGGTCCCCCTGGATGCCTGGGCCATGGGGCACCCCCGGACGCCTGGGTCCCCTGGGATGCCTGGGCCCTCGGGCAGCCCTGAACGCCTGGGCCCCCTGATGGGTGTTGGGGTTGTGGGGCACCCCCGGACGCCTGGGTCCCGTGATGGGTGTCAGAGCCGTGGGACATCCCCGGACGCCTGGGCCCCCCCCCCAACCCAGGGCTCTGGCGCCACCCCGGCTCCTGGACGCGCCCCACGGCCTCGCCCCGGGCGGGGGGGACTTTGGCCCCAGCCCCACGGCGGGGACCCACCCCAACGGCTGCTCCCCGCTGACTCACGGGCTCCCCCCTCCCGGACAACGCCGCCGAGTTTCAGCGAAACCAAAGGCAGGGCCTGGCCCTCCCGGACGCCTGGGCCCCCGGGGGCGGCCGGGACGGGAGGACACCCGATCCAGGTGCGCCTTCCGGCACCAGGAAACGGCTCAGGGGGATTTTCGGCTGCCTCCGGCGGCCCGGACGCCTGGGCTCCTTCCTCCAACTCCGCTCCGCTGCCCGCCGGCTGGGAGGGGACCCAGGCGTCCGGGCACCCCGTGGGGACCCAGGCGTCCGGGGGAGGAGGGGGGGGCCCTGCTTCCCCCCCCGGGGACCCCGGCGTCCAGGCAACCCTGATCGGCGCCGCCGCTTCCCTCCCAGCGGGCCCAGGAGTCCGGGTGCCCTTGTGACCCCTGTGGTTTGGCTCCCGCTGCCAACTCCGATAAGGCGATAGCGGGTCGGTCTCCAGCCACCAGCCGGGGCCGGCGAGGGCCCAGGCGTCCGGGCTGCCTCCTGCCACCGACCCAGAGTCCCCCCTCCCCATGCGCCCTTCCAGAGGGCCCAGGTGTCCGGGGGAAGTCCCCCCTCCCCCCAACCGGCCCGGCCGGTCGCTCAGGTCTGCCCGGCCCCACCCGGGGCTGGCAGAGCCCAGACAAAGCCAAAACCTCCGGTTCCTGCCCCAAACCCTGGTTCCTGCCCTAAATCCCCCGGTTCCTGCCCCGAAACCCCCAGTTCCCTCTGCCAAACCCTCTGGTTCCTGCCCCAAACTCGGGTTCCTGACCGAAATCCTCCGGTTCTTCCTCAAAACCCTCCAGTTCCTGCCCCGAAACCTCCAGTTCCTGCCCCGAAACCCCCGGTTCCTGCCCCGAAACCCCCGGTTCCCTGTGCCAAACCCTCTGGTTCCTGCCCCAAACTCTGGTTCCTGCCCTAAATCCTCTGGTTTCTGCCCCAAACCCTCCAGTTCCTGCCCCGAAACCTCCAGTTCCCTGTGCCAAACCCTCTGGTTCCTGCACTAAATCCTGGTTCCTGCCCCAAACCCTCCAGTTCTTCCCCAAAACCTTCTGGTTTCTGCCCCAAACCCCCCAGCTCCTGCCCCAAACCCTCCGGTTCTTGCCCCAAACCCCCCAGCTCCTGCCCCAAACCCTCCGGTTCTTGCCCCAAACCCCCCAACTCCTGCCCCAAACCCTCCGGTTTTTGCCCCAAACCTCCAGTTCCTGCCCCCAAACCTCCAGTTCCTGCCCCAAACCCTCCAGTTCCTGCCCCCAAACCTCCAGTTCCTGCCCCCAAACCTCCAGTTCCTGCCCCAAAACCCCCCAGCTCCTGCCCCAAACCCTCCGGTTCCTGCCCCAAACCCTCCGGTTCTTGCCCCAAACCACCTGACTCTTGCCCCAAACCCCCCAGCTCCTGGCCCAAACCCTCTAGTTCTTGCCCCAAACCCTCCAGTTCCTGCCCCCAAACCTCCAGTTCTTGCCCCAAAACCTCCAGTTCTTGCCCCAAACCCTCTGGTTCCTGCCCCAAACCCCCCAGCTCCTGCCCCAAACCCCCCGGTTCCTGCCCCAAAACCTCCGGTTCCTGCCCCAAACCCCCCAGCTCCTGCCCCAAACCCTCCAGTTCTTGCCCCAAACCCCCTGACTCTTGCCCCAAACCCCCCAGCTCCTGCCCCAAACCCTCTAGTTCTTGCCCCAAACCCTCCAGTTCCTGCCTCAAAACCTCCAGTTCCTGCCCCGAAACCCCTGGCTCCTGCCCCAAACCCTCCGGTTCTTGCCCCAAACCCCCCGACTCCTGCCCCAAACCCTCCGGTTCTTGCCCCAAACCCCCCGACTCCTGCCCCAAACCCTCCGGTTCTTGCCCCAAACCGCCCGGCTCCTGCGCCCAGCTCACCGGAGAGGCTGAGCAGCGAGTCGTAGACCTTGCACTGGATCTGCCCCGTGCTCTGGGAGACGCACGACATCCAGAGCCCCTTGTACATGGCCACCGCCGTGATGATGCTGTCGCCGGCGTAGGACGACATCTGCCACTGGGGCAGCGCGGTGGCCACCACCAGGGCCAGCCAGCCGGTCACCGCCAGCCCGAAGCCCAGCAGCTGCAGCCCGGCGTTGGCCATGGCCCCGCCGGCGAGGCCGGGGCGGCCGCGGGGGGACCCTGCGCCGAGGCGGGCGGCCGCGAGCCCTGCGGGGACGAGAGGGCTGAGCAAACGCCGCCGCCGGGGGCTTCCCCAGCCCCTACGCGAGCGGTGGGAGCCCGGACGGACGGACAGGGAGGCCCCATCCAGGCTGCAAGAGGAGGAGGAGGGAGGACGAGGGGGAAAAAAATCAACAAACCTGGCCCGCGGGAGACCTTGGCCGAGCGGAGCCGGCCGAGCGCGGCGGCGACGGCGCTGGGACACCGAGGGGACGAGGGCGAAGACGCCCGCGGGGAGGGGGCTCGGCGGCGGCGGCGGCGGTGGCCCCGAGCGAGCGCGAGGCGGCCGAGCGCGGCAGGAGCGGCCGGGCAGGTGCGCGCACCTGTATATAGGGGCCGGGCTGCGCCTGACGTCAGCGGGGCGGCGCCGGGGGGGCCAAGGAGGTGCGGGAGTGGGGGGGGTCTCCCGGCCCCGGGACCCCCGCGGTGCTGCTGGCACCCAGCTGCAGCCTGGACCGCGTCCTGGGTCCCCCTGGATGAGCTGTACCCCGTGCTGTGTCCCGGTACCCCTGGACGAGCTGTACCCTGTACCGCGTCCCGGTACCCCTGGGACGAGCTGTACCCTGTACCGCATCCCGGTACCCCTGGAGGAGCCTCATCCTGTGCCACATCTCAGTACCCCTGGACGAGCTGTACCCTGTACCGCATCCCAGTACCCCTGGAGGAGCCTCATCCTGTGCCACATCTCAGTACCCCTGGACGAGCTGTACCCTGTACTGCGTCCCAGTACCCCTGGACGAGCTGTACCCTGTACCGCATCCCGGTACCCCTGGGACGAGCTGTACCTTGTACCGCATCCCGGTACCCCTGGAGGAGCCTCATCCTGTGCCACATCTCAGTACCCCTGGCCGAGCTGTACCCTGTACCGCATCCCAGTACCCCTGGAGGAGCCTCATCCTGTGCCACATCTCAGTACCCCTGGCCGAGCTGTACCCCTGTACCACGTCCCAGGACCCCTGGATGAGCTGTACCCCCTACCACGTCCCGGTACCCCTGGACAAGCCGTACCCTGTACCACGTCCCGGGACCCCTGGCCGAGCTGTGCACCTGTCCTGGCACCGAGCTGTACCTCGTACCCCATCCCGGTACCCCCCACCAAGCTGTACCCCGTCCCCTGTCCCCTCCCAGGCTCCAGCTGTTCCCCCTGCACGTGCCCCTTCGCTCCCCGGCCGGGGCCGGGCGCAGGCGAGGCCGAAGGAGGCCCCGGACTGGGTCGGGCCGGCAGCTCCGGTGTTTTATTTACGGCGTTTTGGTTTGTTTTTCGCTTTATTCTCCCCCCTCCTCGTTGTCAGGGCGGGTTTTTCGGGCGGATTCGCGGCGCCGCCGTCCCGCAGCCGCCCCCTGCGCAGGGGCCTCTGGGCAGCCGCCGCGGCCGGTTCTGCTTGGGGAAGATGCTCGGTCGGCTCTGCCCGACCCGGTTCGGCTCGGCTCGGCCCGGTCCAGCTCTGCCTGGCCTGGCCCGGCCCGGCCCGGCCCGGCTCAGCTCTGGCCCGGTTTGGCCCGGCTCAGCTCAGCTCTGGCCCGGTTTGGCCTGGCCCGGCTCTGCCCGGTTCGGCTCGGTTCAGCCCGGCCCGGCTCTCCCTGGCTCGGTTCGGTTGGGCTCTGGCCCAGTTCGGTTCGGCCCGCCCGGCTCGGTTCAGCCCGGCCCGGCTCAGCTTGGTCCGGCTCTGGCCCGGTCCGGCTCGGTCCGGCTCGGTTCAGCCCGGCCCGGCTCTTCCCGGCTCGGTTCGGTTCGGTTCGGCTCTGGCCCGGTTCGGCCCGGCGCCTCCAACGGCGCTTCGCAACGCAACGCGCGGCGGGACGGACGGCAACAGCGCAGGGTCAAACCCGACCGAGCGCCGCCTCCCGAGGCATGCCGGGAGCTGTAGTCCTCCGGCACCGAGCTTCCGGGCGGCCATTTTCCGTCCGCAGGGCATGCCGGGAGATGTAGTCCTCCGGCACCGAGCTTCCGGGCGGCCATTTTCCGTCCGCAGGGCATGCCGGGAGATGTAGTCCTCCGGCACCGAGCTTCCGGGCGGCCATTTTCCGTCCGCAGGGCATGCCGGGAGATGTAGTCCTCCGGCACCGAGCTTCCGGGCGGCCATTTTCCGTCCGCAGGGCATGCCGGGAGCTGTAGTCTTCCATCCCCGCCGGTGCCATGGGGAGGGATGTCCCCCCCTCCACCACCCCGGACTCCTGGGTCCTTGGTGTAACCGGTGGGGGGGGGGAGGAGGGGTTGTTGGGGGAACCCCAGAGCTGCCCCCTCCATGGGGGGACACAACATGGCAACACCCGTGTGGGACCCCCCCCCCCCATTAAGCGACTCCCCCCCTACAAGGTGGACGAACAAGATGGCTGCCTTGGAGCAGCCCTTTAAGAGGAAACACATTTTTTTTGTGTACAAATATTCCGTCGGGCGGCCCAAACCAGCCCCCTGGGGCATCCCTTTAAGCTTCAATTTTTTTTCATCTACAGACAAATATTCTGGAGAGGCATTACAAGATGACTGACGCAATCATCCCTTTAAGAACAGCTTATTGGGGAGATAAAATGGCGGGCGTGGGGGGGGGGACACACCTGCCCCTTTAAACATAGAGCTAGATATCAACATCGAGCCTATAAAATAACAGTCAACCGTCCCTTTAAGAAGCGCCATTGATGCCCAGTGGAGGGGTCATGGGTCATCCAACATGGCCACCCACCCCTTTAAGAGCCTTGGGCCCCTCTGCGCTGCCCGGGGCTGCAGGGAGAGCCTGTCCCTTTAAGAAGCTCCTGCCCTCGCCCCTGCCCCTTTAAGTCTCCTTTTTTGTTTTCGCCTGCAGACAAATATTGAGCCACCACCTCCATTGCCATCCCTTTAAGACTGTTTTTTTTTTTTTTTCTGTCTAAAGACAACTATTGGCCCTGCGGGCTTGTCCTCACCCCTTTAAGAGCCTTTTTTTTTTTTTTGTCGGCAGACAAATGCTCCCATTGGGCCATGGGTCCCGCCCACCCCTTTAAGAGTGTTTTGCTTCCCCGGACAAAAAACAGTGCCCACTCCCCCGCCCTCCAATTCTGCCCCTTTAAAAGGGGGAAAATCCCTTTAAGGGGGGAATTTTTGACTGCCAGACGTTTTTTTTTTCCCTTGGGGGAGGGGCTGGAGGCCCCCATGTCCCATCATGCCCCTGAGCCCAGGACCTCCTTCCCATGATGCTCCTGGTGGGAGGCAAAGGGCGGGCCTGGGCCGACCCGGCTCCCATCATGCCCTGGAGTCAGCAGCCGCAGCAGTCCAGAAGTCAGCCAGTGTCCCATGATGCACCAGGCTCGTTGGCTGAAGTCCCACAATGCCCCGGGGCATGCGCTGGGGCACCGCTCTGGGCACAGGGCTCTATGGTCGCAGGGGATCCGGGAAGGAGAAGACCATAGAGCAGGGCGCCATGGCGGTGCAGAATGGCTCTCTGGAGGGGTTGCTCTAGCTGCAGCTCGGCAGTCTCTATGCTCACGGAGGGGGGACCGCCAAGCAGGGCTCCATGGTAGTGCAGAGCGGCTCCGGGGAAGGGGCCCCTCTAGCTCCACCTCTGTGGTCTGGAAGACTCCAAGCCCTTGGTGCTGGAGAAGTGCTCTATGACCATAGAAAACGGCTGCACACAGGCACAGAGTGGCTCTATGGAGGTCACCCTGGGGACAGGTCTCTATGGTCTGGAGGACTCCAAACCCTGGCAGCTCTAGCTGGCCCCTGTGACCAAAGAGAGAAGAGATGAGCAAGGCCTCATGAAGGTACAGAGTGGCTCTGAGGGCTGCTCTAGCCCTATCTCTATGGTTTAGAGGACTCCATGGGGGCTGGAAGCACCAGGGTGCCGCAAGCAAACCATAGACAAACAGGGTGTCTAGAGTGGCACCAGCCTCTCAGGCCCACCATTGTCTGGCTCTATAGCCAGGAGGACCAATCCCCCCATGAGAAGGCGTGGTCTGTACCAGGCATATTAATGAGATGCAAATATACCCGGGCCAGGGTAGGGGGAGTCCTGAAGTGGCTGGGATTGGCTCAGTCAGGTGGGGGGGAGGAGCCTGGCTGGAGTAGGTGGGGCCTGTGAGGGGTGGGTGTGGTCTGGTGGGAGTGGGCGGGGATTGCACAAAACAGGTGGGGCCCAGGTGGAGTGGGTGGAGCCAGACAGGAGTGGGCAGGGCTTTCATGGGAATGGGTGTGGCCTGGAGATGAGGGCGTGGCCTGGCAGAAGGGGTGTGTGGCCCATGTGGTGTCCTGAGCTGAGGGAGGGGCCTGGTTCACATGGGCGTGGCCAGGTATGGGCATGGCCTCGAAGAGTGGGTGGAGCTACAGAGGAGCTGGTGGGGTCTGGAAGGACCAGACTGGGTGGTGTTTGGCCAATGTGGGTAGGGCCTGATGGTATGGGTGGGACCAGCAGTGTGGGTGGGGCCTGAAGGGGGTGGAGCTCACCTCAGCCCGTGGCTATTTGGGCACCTGCCCCGGCCGGGCCTTCTCCAGCTTGCGGCGCCGCTCGGGCGGGATCTCGTCCAGGCTGATGCCGTGGTTGCTGGCGCTGGGGGAAGCGGGGACCCAGGCGTCTGGGAGGGTCCCAGGTGTCCGGGCAGCCCCCACGGACCCAAGTGTCCAGGCATTCCCCCCCCATTTCCCCCAAAGGACCCAGGTGTCTGGGTGCCTCCATTCCCCCATCCTCAGGACCCAGGTGTCCAGGCTTACTCCCACCAGGGACCCAGGTGTCCGGGGACCCCTCTTCCTCCCCACCAGCCCCCAGGGGACCCAAGCATCTGGGCATCATCCCCTCCCCCATCGGGGACCCAAGTATCCTGCTACTCCCTCCAGGGGACCCAAGCATCCAGGCACCCCCCACTCCCTGGGACCCAGGCATCCAGGTGCCCCCCACCCCATGGACCCAGGTGTGCAGGTGCCCCCCCAGGGGCCCAGGTGTCCGGCTCACCCGGGCAGCAGGTCGGGAGGGGTGGGGATGGGCTTATTGAAGCCCTCCCGGCCCACGAGCCAGTACGTGTCCTCCACGCCTTTGCCCTGCGCCGGGGTGAGAAACGGGATTGGGGGGCAATAAAGGGTTAAGGGGGGCAATAAAAGGGGCAGGAGGGGCCATAAGGGGGGTAGGAGGGGCAGCTGGGGACAGTCGGGGACAGCTGGGGGTACCTTGAGCTCCGTCTTGCCCCGGATGTCGACCTTGAAGCCCTCCTTGAGCGCGTGGAGGATGGTGACGGTGCGGACGTTCACGTGGATGCGGTATGCTGCCACGGGCCGTCAGCGCGGGTGCCCGGGGACACCCGGTCACCCGGGTCACCCTGTGTCTCCCCAGGTCCTCCCAGGAACTTCTGGGGGCCTTCTTGGTCACCCTATGGCCTCCCAGATCTTCCTGGGACCTCCCATGTCACCCTGGGTCACCCCGTGGTCTCCCATGTCACCCCGGGTCCTCCCAGGTCCTCCTGGGTCACCCCATGTCACCCAGTGGCCTACCGTGGCCTCCTAGATCCTCCTGCATCCTCACGGGTCACCCCTAGTCCTCCCAGGTCATCCTGTGTCCTCCTAGGTCCTCCCTTGCCCTATGTCCTCCCAGGTCACCCCATGTCAACCCAGCTCCTCCTGGGTCCTCCCATGTCCTCCTATGTGTCCCCCTGTGTCCTCCATGTCCCCCATGTCCCATATCAGCCCCATGGCCCCCCATGGCCCTTCCTGCCACCCTTGTGAACCCCCCATGTCCCCTGTGTCCTCCTCACATCCCCCTATGTGTCCCCATATGTGCCCCCCACATGTTCCCCCATGGCCCTGCATCCCACTGTGACCCCACACGTCCCACCCATGTCCCTCCATGTCCCTGAATCCCCACACAACTCGCTACAGGATACGTGCGCGTGCAGGGGGTACACACGCGTGTGCAGGGCCACACACACACACACACACATGTGTGCAGGGGGACACACATGTGTGTGCGCGCCGCCAGGACTCACGCAGGCCGGTGGACTCCATGCGGGACGCTGTGTTGACGGTGTCGCCGAAGAGGCAGTAGCGCGGCATGGTGAGACCCACAACGCCGGCCACGCAGGGCCCTGCGGGGCGCCGGGGGGTGCTGAGGTGGGTTGGGCCACCGAGGGGGGTGGCTACCGAGGAGGAATGGCAAGGAGGGGCGGGGCCAGCGGGTGATGATGGGAGCAATGGCCGAAGAGCATTGGCCAAGCTGAGCGTTGGCCAAGCGGTGATGTGGCTGGGTGGGGTGGGGCCAAGAAGGAGAGGGGCCTGGATTGGGCATGACCCCCGAATGGGTGCCGAATGGGTGTGGTCATTAAGGGGTGTGGCCATAAGGGGGTGAGGCCATTAAGGGGGTATTGGGGGACCATGGACATAGAGCGTTGGCCAAGTTGGGGGTTGGCCAAGGGGTGATGTGGGTGAGTGGGGTCGGGCCAACGGGGAACGGAGCCAGCATTGGGTGTGGCCACGGATAGCTGTGGCCATGGATGGGCGTGGCCACAAAGGAGGCGTGGCCAGGATTGGTGGATCTGGGGATTATGGCCATAGAGTGTTGGCCACCTTGCGCGTCGGCCATGTTGAGTTTTGGCCAAGTTGAAGGATGAGGCCAGGCAGGGCATGGCCAGAGAGGGTGTCATCAAAGGGGGTGTGTCCAGGGAAGGGGGCGGGGCCTTACCGGAGTGGAGGCCGATGCGGATGCGCACAGGCACCTCGGGCATGTGGCGCATCTTGAAGGTGCCGACGGAGCTGAGGATGTCGAGCGACATGTTGGCAATCTCACCGGCGTGGCGGTTCCCGTTGCGCTTGGGCAGCCCCGAGGCCACCATGTAGGCGTCCCCGATGGTCTCCACCTGTGTGTGGGGGGGAAACACACGACACATCACTGAGGGGCTATTGCTCACCAGCACCCGCCCCTGGCCATTGTTGAAGGTGGCCATGGCCACGGGTGGCCACGGCCCTGGTTTGTGGGAGGACTTGTAGGGAGGTGGCCATAGCATGGGCAAGTCCCTTGGGGCCACCAGTGCCACCAGGCAGCTGTGTCATCTTATAGATGGGTCACTAAGGAGCATGGGGACCCCCAACGATGTCTGTTTGGTGGCCACATCCCATGTTTGCAGGGTGAGGTGGCAAAGCCCAGCCATGCCTCACAGGGTCACCAGTGCCACAGGGTGGCCAGATCACCTTACAGATGTCACTAAGAACCATGTGGGCCCCCAACCACGTCCATTTGGTGGTCATGTCCCATGTTTGCTGGGAGAGGTGGCCAAAGCATACCCACGTGCCACAGGACCATGGCCACTGGTACCACGTGGTGGCCCCGTCACCTTGTAGACATCATGAGCACCGATGATGGCATCAAAGAGGGTGTAGAGGTCGTTGAGGAGGTCGACCACCTCGATGGGTTCACTCATGGCCGAGATGGTGGTGAAGCCCACGATGTCGCTGAAGTAGAGCGTCACCTCCTCGAAGTACTCGGGCTCCACAGGGGTGCCCATCTTCAGCGCCTCAGCCACTGACCTGCCATGGCACGAGAGGACACTGAGGCTCAGCGGGCACCCCCAGGTGTCTCCACAAGGCCACCGGTGCTACAAGGTGTCCAGGGGGTTCCTGAATCTCTCCCCATCACCACCAAGGGAGACCCTGTTGTCCCATTCAGACCTTCAGCCACTGACCGACCATGGCCATGGGGAACCACAGGGATGGGGACAGGGAGATCTTGATGCCCCATCTCAGGTGACCTAGTTGGGGGTCGATGGCCCATGGACAGCCCCAACCGGACCCCCATGGCCATGTCTACTCCCCAACCAGCCCCAAGGAACCACATGGGGTCTATAGGGCCATAGCCAACCCCCATCCACCCCCTAAGGCCGCAGCCACCCTCCCCAGCCCCAGGGACCCACGGGGGCAGCATCTGGGTGAGGAGCTTGTCAGTCTTCTGCTTCTCGATCTCCAGCTCCTCAGTGCGTTCTCGGATGAGGTCCTCCAGGTTGCTGGAGTACTGCTCCAGCATGCGCAGCATGGAGTCGATAATGTTTGTCTTCCGGCCCTTGTTGATGTTCTTGAACTGCCCCGGGGTGAGAGGGAGATGGGGTTGAGCGGGACAGAGCTGCTCGGGTGCCCCCCAACGCCTCCTGCACCCCCAAGACCTGCTCTGGCCCGGAGAGCCCAGGAGCTGGGCACAGAGGGTCTGGTGTACACGGCTCAGGCCCATATCACCCCATAGAGACCACGAGGTGGCGCCATACACCCATGGGTCAGGTCCATATCACCCCATGGAGACCACCAGGTGGCCCCATACACCCATGGTTCAGGTCCAAACACGCCAAAGAGACCGTGAAGTGGCCCCATATGCCCGACTGACCTGGTCGAAGATCTGGTCCATGGTGGGACGCCGCTCGGGCTGCTCGCTCCAGCACTGCTTCATCAGCTGGATGCACTCGAGGGGCGCCTGGTCCAACGACACCGAGGGCCGGCACAGTGGCGGCGGCTTCTCCACCTTCTGGATGATCTCTGGGGGAACCCGAGGCACGGGGGCAGTTGGGGGGGCTGGACCCAGAGAGAGCAGCTGGCCATTTGGGGGGCTCGGGGTGTTTGGGGGGGTCTCAGGGGAGGATAGAGGTCCTAGGGTGGTCTTGGAGAGTTTGAGGGCATCCTAGGGTGTCAACAGGGGGTCTCAGGGGTGTTTGGAGCTGGTTGGGGAGTTCCAGGGGTGGCTGGGGGGGTCCTAGGGTGGTGACGGGGAGTGTTCGGAGGGTGCCTGGGGTGCTTGATGGGTCCAGGGGGTCAATGGGGGGGGGTCCAGAGGCAGGCTGACAGGACCGGGGCGGGGGGCATTTGGCACTGGTGTGACTGGTGTGACCGGTGTTTTTGGCATGACTGGTGTGACTGGGAGGCTGTCCCTGGGGTGACTGGGGGCCATTACTGGGGTGACTGGGAGGCGTTGCCGGGGCGGTACCTGCGGCGGCCATGCCGAGGGAGCAGTAGGGGGCGCCACGGCAGATCACCTCCTGCATGATGATGCCCACGCTGTAGACATCGCCCCGCGCGGTGCCGCGTCGCTCCAGCGCCGGCTCCCGCAGCAGCTCCGGCGCCGTCCACAGCCGCTCTGGGGGCGGGGCCACCATGGGCACGCCCCTCAGGCCAAGCCCCACCCCTAACCAAGAGGCCCCACCCTGAGGTGCCACCCCTCATATGCCCTGCCCCTTCTGCAGCCCCCACCCCCTCAGCCCGACCACCCTACCTCCCCCCAAGGCCTGCTCCCCCAGAGGCCCCACCCCCTTGCGGAAGCCCCGCCCTCACCGTGGGGCTGAGGGGGCGGGGCCACCACCCGCTGGGCCTCGAGGAGCTGGTTGAAGCCGTGGTCGGTGACCTTGAGCACGAAGCGCCCGTCCACCACGCAGTTGCGCGACTTGAGGCGCCCGTGGACCACGTCGCGGTGGTGCAGGTACCGCACGCCCTGCGCCAGGGCCGCCCGTCGGCACCCGCCGGCCCTCGCCGGCGCGTCCCGCGGCCACCCACGGTCCCTGTCGAGACCCCACTGCCACCGTGGCAGCTGCTTTCATCATACCCGCGGCCGCCAACACGGTCATTGTGGCCACCATCGCCGTGACCACCAACATGGCCAGGCCACCGCCACAACCACCGTGATCATCACCATGGCCACCACCATGGCCACTGCCTGGCCACTAGTACCACCACGGCCACCCCCATGGTCACCAACACCACCACAGCCACCATGATCACCAGTACGGCCACCAACACAGCCACCAAGATCACTGTCAAAGCCACCACCACTACTCAGACCATCATCATCACTGCCACTGTCACCACCACAGGCACCACCACCACGACAGACACCATGATCACCACCATTGTCACCACCATGGCCACCACTACCACCATGGCTACCACCACCACCAAGGCCACCACAATCATCACCACCATCACTCAGGCCATCAGGATTTCCACTACGGCCACCACCTCCACCACGATCACCACCATGGCCACCCCCACGTCCTGGCAACCCAGGCGCCGCCATCACCTTGATGAGGTCAAGGAGGAGGGAGGACTTGAACATCCAGTCGAGCTTCATGTCCTCGTTGCGGAGCAGGTCCTCGAGGCTGCCCCGGGAGCAGTGCTCCGAGACGATGGCGAAGATGCCACAGTCGTGGAAAAAGCCCAGGAAGAGGTTGACGTTCTCATGGCGCAAGTCCCGCAGCTGCCCCAGCGAGAAGGCGCGTGGGCTAGGGCTGACCCAGGGTTCGGCCTTGTCCCCCAGGGCCTGGCCTCCACCCCTCCAGGCCTGGCATTGCCACCGTGGCCAGGTGTTGTCCCCACTGTGGCCTGGCATTGCCACCATGGACATGTGACCTGGTGTTGTCCCCACCATGGTCTGTCATTGCCCATTGCCACCATGGCCACCATGGCCTCATGTTGTCCCCCATGGCCTGGGATTGTCCCCCATGGCCTGGAATTGCCACCATGGCCACGTGGCCTGGTGTTGTCCCCCACGGCCCACCACTGTCCCCCTGCCACAGCCCACCCTTGCTCCCCGTGGCCCGCCCTTGCCAATCATTGCCATCATGGCCACCGTACCTTGCAGAAGGCCAACTTGGTGGCCGGCTTCACCTCGCTGTGCTGGTCTCCAGGGAACTTCTTCAGCCAGACCCAGTCGCCCTGTGGGGGATGGACGGGGACAGGCTGAGCCAGGGCCTGAGGGTGCCCCAGAGTGGGGACGCGGCGGGCTTGGGAGGGACACGGGCTCATCCACAGCACCACAAAGGGCCCGAGGGTGCCAAAAGGGGTGGGGACATGGGGGTGGGGTGGAGGAGGGATGGGGGAGGGGGACACGGGGCAGATGCCGCTCCCCGAGCGCAACCCTCCTACGAGCCACTGGAGAATCCCCACTCGCCTCTCCCTGCTCCCCTTTTCGCCCCAAACTGGGGGGGAAAATCCTCCTCCCTGGCACCTCTTATTGCCCTGCCACCTCCCTCCCCTCCCCAACCCCCCTGGCTCGGGGCAGCAATGACGGGGGGGGGGAAGTTTTGGGGCGAAACTTTAGCTTTTCGGTCCACGAGGACTTACCTGCACGGAGGCGACAAGGCCCTGCTGGTTAAACAAAAGGAGGAGGAGGGGAAGGTGGCCATTCCCCGGCGGCTTTTCGGCTCCCTGGGGGAAAGGGCAGCTGTCAATCAGGGCCCAGCAGCTGAGAATCATCCGGGGCGGTGGTGGCAGTGGGGGGAAGGACACGGCTGTCCCCAGGGGTGGCCCTGCCCTGCAGCCCCGGGGGGGAAAAGGGGGTGGCGGGTCGGAGAAGGGGACACAGAGGGAGGGCGGCGGGAGACAGGCACGCCGCGGGGACACACGCATGGTGGCGGCGGTACCTCGGCGATGGCCACGTTGGTGGACTCGGGACCGGCGGTCACGCTCCGGAGGCTCTTGGCGTCAGTGCCGCTGCGGCTGGCCAGGCTGGCGTGGCTCTCATCCACCTGTGGCACAGGGACACGTCAGGGTGCGGGGATGTGGCCCGCGGGGACACAGCAGGACACAGGGCAGGGCTGGCCATGGGGACATCACCCATAGACACGTCTGGCCATGGGACATGTATGGCCACGGGGACATGTTAGGGCATGGGGACATCACCCACTGAGACATGTCAGGATGCACACATGGGGCTATGCCAGGATATAGGGACGTGTCTGGCCATGGGGACATGTCAGGGCGTGGGGATGTGTCTTGCCATGGGGATGTGGCAGGGAGTGGAGATATCTCAGGATGTGGGGATGTCACTCATGGGAACATGGCAGCCACGGGGACACTTCAGGACATCAGGACATATCAGAACATGGGGACATCACCCATGAGGACACATGTGGCTATGGGACACGTCTGGCCATGGGAACGCATCAGGGCACAGGGACAGGTCTGGCCATGGGGATGTGACAGCCATGGAAACTTGTCAGGACATAGCACATGTCTGGCCACGGGGACATCACCCATGGAGACATGGGAGCCATGGGGACACATCAGGATGTGGGGACATGTCTGACTGCGGGGACGTCACCCATGGGGATGTGGCAGCCAGGGAGATGCATCAGGACAGGGGGACATCCATCACCCATGGGGATGTGGCAGCCACGGGCACATGTCAGGACATGGGGACATGTCTGGCCATGGGAGGACATGTCACCCATGGAGACCCACCAGCCCATTGATCTCCTTCTGAGGCAGAACTTAGCCACAGGGGAGATGTCAGGCCATGACTCTCCCTTCAAGACCTCCAATGGGGACTCTGAGGCTGCAAGGAAGGCCCACTGCTCACCCGCTTGCTGCTCTGGGTGTTGATGAACGTCAGGTCCTCCATGGTAAGGATGATCTTGTTGGGCCCCTTCATCAGCTGGGCCTGCTGGATACGGCGCCTGCAGGGGGGACACGGCAGCAGGGGGTGACGGGGGGGCCACCACGGGGACCTGGCTCATCCCCGGCCACCCTGAGGACCCTGTTTCGGGGTGGCCCCTGCCACGGCCCGTGGCACCCACCTGATGTAGCAGGCAAGAGCAGCCCCCGCCATGATGAGTGCAGAGACGAGGACAAACATGAGGAGGACGAAGGTGGCGTCCACCCCTGTGTGGGAGAGAGGAAGGAGGGTGAAGTGGGTGGTGCAGCCCGGAGGGCAGAGAGATGGAGAGAGAGAGGGAGGAGGGGGAAGGAGGAGTCTGATGGATTGATGGATGGATGGAGAGAAGGATGCATGGATGAATGGACAGATGGACGGACAGACAGATGGAGAGAAGGATGGAGATGGATGGATAGACGGATGGACAGACAGACAGAGAGATGGATTGGATGGAGGGATGATAAAAGGAGAAATAGAAGGACAGATGGATGGATGGATGGACAGATGGATGGATGGAGAATTGGATGAATGGATGGATGACGGATAGATGGTTGGCTGGCTGGATAGCTGAGTGGACTTGTAAGAAAACAGAGGAATAGAGAAATAAATGAAAAGATGGACAGAGGAATGGAGGAAGGAAAAGAAGAATGGGTGGATGGACAGACGGATGGATGGACAGATGGATGGAGAGATAAATGGATGGGTAGATGGCTGGTCAGATGGACAGATGGACGGATGGACGGCCTTGTAAGAAAACAGAAGGACAGATAGATAGACAGACAGATGGATTTATGGATGGGTGGGTAGATGGATGGCTGGATGCATGGGCGGATGGCCTTGTACGAGGCCAGAGGGCTGGACAGAGACACCTGTAGAGCGAGGAGCAAGGGGTTGGAGAAGGCAGTGGGCAGAGGGACGGAAGGTGCATGAGGAAGGACAGCTGGACGAGACCACTGCGTGGCGGGTGCCACCATGGGTGCCACGGCCCTCGCTCACCCCCGTTGCAGATGGCACCCGAGTCAAACCAGCAGCTGGGGTCGGTGCTGGGGCCGGCGCCGCGGGGCCAGTGGATGCCGTGGCCCAGGGAGCGCAGCCCCCGGGTGCCCGGCTCCAGCCCATAGACAGGCCGCAGCTGGTCACCCTTCCCATCCGTGTCCAGCACCACGTAGGGGACGTTGACGTCCCCGTCCTCGTCCACGGCCAGCGGCTGGCAGAAGCCCTCCAGGCTGAAGTCCCGGGCATGCTCGGCCACGCTGGTGCCCATCACCCAGCGCCCGGCGCGCCGCGCGGCCTCCACTGCCTTGGCCAGGAAGAAGATGGAGTTGTAGAGGGTGGCGAAGAGCGGGTGGACCTGTGGGGCAAGCGGAAGGGTTGGGGGGACCTTGGGGGTGGCTGTGGTGGCACCCATGTAATGAGCTTGCTTGCCATGGCTCCACTCCCATTGGCCATGGTCACCTCCACCCCACTTCTATTGGGCATGGCCACCTCCAGCCTGCTCCCATTGGCCATGGTCATCTCTCCACACATCCCATTGGCCACAGTCAACTCTACCCCCATCCTGTTGGCTTTTATCATCTCTGCCCCCCATCTATTGGCTGTGGTCTGCTCCACCCAATGCCCACTGGCCATGGTCTTGGCTACCAAATGCCCATTGGCCAGGGTCATCTCCATCCCACTCCTATTGGCCACAGCCTCCTCCACCCTGCTCCCATTGGCCATGATCACCTCCACCTGGCTCCCATTGGCTGCATCTTCTTTCCTCAAGTCCCATTGGCCACAGCCACATCTACCCAACATCCATTGGCCATGCTTGTCTCTGCCTAACTCCCACTGGCCACCTCCACCCCACTCCCATGGCCCCTCTTTCCAGTGCCCACAGGCCATGGACACCTCCATCCAAAGCCCTCCCACCACACCACCCAAATGGCTCCGACCACCCCCACCCCAGCCCCACAGTGGTGCCCCCCACCCACCTGGGTGGGGTCGATGTGGGCAGGGATCTCGTAGGCCTCCTGGGCTTCGCGCAGGGCCTCGTGGAAGCCAACTTCGGGAGAGTCGATGGTGATGGTGAGGACGGCATCATAGGCCAGGCGGAGCTTGGTGTTGTTGGCCAGGATGGGGTAGGGCACGCGGTGGTAGGGCAGGGGGAAGGTGAGGGCGTCGTAGGGGATGAAGACGTAGGTGCCATCGGTCATGCGCATGTCCTCCGCCTTCTCCAGGAGCACCCGCTGCTCCTCGCCGCCCAGCAGCGCCGAGTGCATGCACAGCACCACCACTGCTGGCCAGGATGGGGTCGGGGTGAGCAGCAGGGTGGACCACCCCGGCCACCTGGCACCCACTGTGGCCCTTGCCCAGCCTTGGACCAGCCACGCATGCCCACTGCTGCCATCTCCCCCTGTCCTTCACCCAACCACGTCCATCTCCAACTGTCCTCCCTGCCGCTGCCCATGCCCGCTTCATCTCCAGCCATCCAGGGCCTCCTCCATCTCCAGTCATCCTTCACCCAACCTTCCCATCTCCATGCATTCTTCCTCTCTGTCCATTTCCACCTCCTCCATCTCTATCCATCCTTCTTTCCTCTGTCTATGCCCATCTCCAGTCATCCTTCACCCAACCAACTCCATCCGTCCTTCCTCCAGTCATCCATGCCCACCTCCTCCATCCCAACCTCCTCCTCCTTCTCCTGCCCACCTCCACCTTCCCACCCGCCCCTGATGTCCCCGCACCTCTGATGCCGTCGGCCTGCTGCACCCGCCGCAGGGCGTCACGAGCCTCGTCCTCGTGGGGGCCTGCAGCGGTGACCACGGTGACGGGGAGCCCTCGGGCCCGGAGACTGTCGGCCAGGCCCTGTCCCACCTCGCGCCAGAGGTCGTGGCGGGCGGTGAGCACGGCCACGTGGGCCCAGCGGAAGAAGCGCAGGATGGCGTGAAGCAGCCCAGCCGGGGCTGGCAGTGGCAGTGCCAGGGTGGGCCACCCGTCCGCTTCGCCCAGGCACCCCCAGGACACCAAGGGCTTGTTCCAGGCGGCGGCCAGGAGCCCCGCGGCCCCGCACGCCCCCGGGTTGAGGGGTCCCACCAGCCCCGTGGTGTAGCGCTCAGCACTGAGCAGCCCTGCCACGGCCTGGGGGGTCCCACACGCCTCTGGCAGCACCACCACGTCCCACCAATAGCCCTCGTTGAGCGTCGGGTCCCGGTTGAGCCGGGCCACGGCCAGGCGGGAGGCCACGTCGGGCAGGGCCCGGGCCAGGAGGGGGTCACAGCTCCAGGGACCCATCACCCCCACCTTGAAGGTGGCCCCCTGCGAAGGGGGTGGTGGGTGGAAGAGGAGGAGGAAGAGGAGAAGAAGGTGGTAGGGCCACCGGGGGTGGTTGGAGAGGCGGAGGAGGAAGCCGCGGGAGGTGCCACCACCATGGGAGGTGCCACCACCGTGGGAGATGCTGTCACGGGAGAGACCATCTCCATGGGAGGTGCCACCATGGGAAACGTTGTCGCGGGAGATGCCATCATAGGAGATACCATCAAGGGTAATGTCATCATAGGAGACGCCACCTTGCAAGGTAGCACTATGGGAGATAATGTTGTAGGAGAAGCCACCACCATGGGAGATGCCACGACTGTGAGAGACGCCGTCACGGAAGATGCCATCATGGGAGATGGCACCACAAGAGGAGTCGCTGTCAGAGATGCCACTATGGGAGATGCCACCATGGGAGATGCCACCACTGTGGGACATGCCGCCATGGGTAAAGTCACTGTGGGAGATACCACCACGGGAAATGTCACTGTGGGAGATGTCACTGTGGGAGAAGCTGTCACTGTGGGAGATGCCACTGCAGGTGATGATGCCACTGTGGGAGATGCCACCACAGAAGAGGACCTTGTGGGAGATGCCACCATGGCAGAAGCCACTAGAGGTGAAGTCATCATGGGAGCTGTCACCATGGGAGATGCCATCACAGCAGATGTCACCGTGGAAGATGATGTCACCATGGAAGATGCCACCAGGAACGATGATGTCACCGTGGGCGATGATGTCACCGTGGGGCTGCATGGTCTGGGCGGCCGGGGCCGGCGGCGTCGAGGCCGGGGGTCCTCACGCCCTCAGGGGCCGTGGCCGGTGGGAGGGGACAGCGATGCCACCATGGTGGGTGGGGGGGGCCCCGGGGTGCCACCTGCGGGGTGGGGGGATGAGGAGATGGCCCGGACGCCTGGGTCCCCTGGGGGAGGGGGGCACCCGGATGCCTGGGCCTCCAGGGATGGTGCGGGGGATGGGGTGAACCTCCTCAATCCCATCAGCCCCTGCGGTTTAATCCCCCCTCCCCGGCCCCAGCCCAGCCCAGGGTGCTTAAACCTGGCTTAACCCCAGGGAGGACGCGTGGGGGCCCCAGCCACATGCGGGGCGGCCACGGGCCACGGCTGGGGGCAAACGGGAGGGTCTGGGGCAGGTTTGGGGGATCCTAGGGCAGATCGGGGAGGTCCTGGGGCAGGATTGGGGGGGTCTCTGGGGCAGGTTTGGGGGGGTTCTGGGGCAATTGAGGAGGACCTGGGGCAGGGTTAGGGGTCCCTGGGGCAGATTGGGGGGGGTCCTCCTGGGTGCCGCACACGCGTGTCCCCGCACACGCCTGTGCCGAGGCCTAAGGAGCCGTCCGGGGTCAGGCGGCGCCGTAATCCTGCCCCGGCTATTCCTGGCGCCTTCATCCCCCGCCAGCCCGGCCGGGTCACCCCCCCCGGCCGGCACACGCGTGTGCGAGAACACGCCTCACCCGGGCACACGTATGTGCAAAAACATGCTTTGCCCGGGCACACATATGTGCAAAAACACGCCTTACCCAGGCACAAGCGCGTGCAAGAACATGCCTTGCCCAGCACATGCGTGTGCAAGAACACACCTTGCCCAGCACACGTGTGTGCGACTCTTCCCCCCCCCCCCAGCTAATCCTCTGGCCTGGCAGGGAGCCGCAACCTCTTGCACCCAGGACCCAGGCGTCCGGGCAGGGACCCAGGTGTCCGGGGTGGGACCAGACATCTGGGGAAGGGACCCAGGCGTCCGGGGACTGGACCCCAGTTGCCAAGCAGGGACCCAGGCGTCCAGGGAGGGGACTCAGGTGGCCAGGGAGGGGGACCCAGGCGTCCGGGAAGGGACCCAGGCGTCCAGGTGCTAAACCCCAGTTGTGGCACCCAGGTGTCTGGGTGGGGAGACCCAGGCCGCTGGGCAGGGGCCCAGGCGTCCGGGTGGTGGGGGCCCAGGTGTCCGGATGCGGGGAGACCCACACGTCTGGGCAGGGACCCAGGCCCTGGGGGCAGGGGCCCAGGTGTCCGGGGTGGGGGCCCAGGTGTCCGGGTGGTGGGACTCCGGTGTGCGGGGGCGGCGCGGGGGGCCCTTACCTGGGGGTGGCCGGGGGGGCGGCTGCCCCCCCCGGACGCCTGGGTCCCGGCTCTGGCTGCGCCCTGGGGTGCCGGCGTCGCTGCTGCGTGTGCGTGCGGGCGCAGGGCAGGCGGCGCGGAGCGGGGGGGCTAATCCCGGCCTGGGCTCGTTAGCGTAAGCGGCTTAACGAAGCGGGGGAGGGTGCCAGGGGCCCAGGCCTCGGCTGGGGTGGGGGGGGTGGGGTGTGGGGGCACACGCGTGTGCGAGGGGACATGCGTGTGTGAGGTGACACGCATGCGGCGTGCCAGGGTGAGCGTGCACACGCGTGTGCCAGGTGAGGGCATGTGTGCGCTGGGGCCGTGCACACGCGTTTGTTGAGGTCGTGCACACGCGTGTGCATGCGTGTGACACGCTGGGGACCCAGGAGAGGGGACACAGACACAGGGTGCAGACACAGGACACGGATATGGGCCACAGGTATGGGACACGCAGGGGGACACCGGACGTGAACATGGGACATGGATGGGGGACACGCATGGGGACACGGACACCCATGGGGACACGCGACACGGATGCAGAAATATCCCCAAAGTTTATTTGGAGGCACGAGGGAGCCCCAAAACCGGCTCAACGGCCCCCAAAATCAGCTCGAGGATCCCCAAACTGGCACAACGTCCCCCGAAAACGGGGACAAAGTCCTCAAAACCGGCACAGTGACCCCAAAATCAGGTTGACGTCACCTCAAAACCAGCTTGATTTCCACCCAAACCAGCTCAGTGATCCCAAAAGCGGCACAATGACCCCCAAAACGGAGATGATGTCCCCAAAAGTGGCACGATGGCCCCCAAAATCCTCACGATGGCCCCAAAACAGGCTAATTATCCCCCCAGAATCCCACGATGGCCCCAAAACCGCCTCGGTGGCCTCACAGCCGGCAAGATGTTCTCCAAAACGGCACGAAGTTCCCCCAAAATGGCACAACACCCCCAAAACCGGCACAATGTCCCCCAAAATCAGTCCCAGGTCCCCCAAAATGGCACTGTGATCCCCCAAATTCGTCATCGTGACCCCAAAATCGTGTCAGGACCAGGCGTCGGGGGGGTCCCTGGGGTCCCAGGTGTCCAGGGAGGCGTCCGGGGGATCCAGGCGTCCGGGCGCTCCCCCTTGGGGTTGTCACTGGGGGGGATTTGGGTCCTGGGAGGGGCGTCCGGACGCCTGAGTCCCCCGGGCTGAGGGGGCACCCGGACGCCTGGGTCCCCTGCTGGGAAGGCACCTGGGCGCCTGGGTCCCCCGGGAAGAGGGGGCACCCGGACGCCTGGGTCCCGCTGGGCCGTGAGTCGAGTTCGTGGGGCCTCGGGGGGGCGGGCGCCCACCTGCGCCTCCGCGTGGGGCTGCGCCAGCCTGGCCGGGGACACGGGGACACCCACGTCACCGCCACGGGGACACCAGTGTGGGTGACGCCAGTGTCCCCAGCGCCTCCCAGTTTGCCCCACTGTCCCCAGCACCCATTAGTGTCCCCAGCAGGTGTCCCTGAGGAGTGTACAGGTGTCCCTCGTGTCCCTGGGTGTGTGGGTGTCCCCTAAGTGTCCCCGGTATCCCCCCTCGGTACCTGTGCCGGTGTCACCGGGCGCCGCGCTGGCCCTCGTTGTCCTCGCGGGCAGGCGCCAGCAGCTCCGTCACCTCCCGCCCCGGGGCCACCCGGCGCCACGGCAGCCCGCTCGGCCTGTCACCAAGGGGACACGGTGGGGATGGGGACAACGTGGGGACGTCATGGGGATAGGGATGGCGCAAGGACGGGGACAGGATGGACACGGGGACAGGGAGGGCGCGGGGACAGCGCGGGGAGAGGGGTGGCACCAGGACGCCCCAACGCTGCCGCTGCCACCGCCAGCCCCATCCCCTCCCCTGTCCCCCCGTGTCCCCGCGTGTCCCCTGCGTCACCTTGCCCAGCTCCAGCTCCTGCCGCAGCCGGTCCCGCTCCTGCCGCAGCGACGTCACCTCGGCCTGGAGCTGCCCCGCGGCCGCCTGTGGAGGGGGTGGCACTGGGCACCCAGGCGCCCGGGCATCCCTCAACCCCCTCCCAGGTGCCCCCCCCCCCCCGCCAGGGGCCCAGGCATCCGGGGATCCCCCAAGGGGGCCCAGGAATCTGGCTGCCCCCATCCCCCTCCCCCCTGGGGGCCCAGGTGTCCGGGTGCCTCCATCCCCCCCTCCACCAGGGGCCCAGGCGTCCGGGACCTGGTGCTGGCTCTGGGCCTCGCGCAGCTCCTGGCTCCTCTGCTCCAGCTCCTGCCGCAGCGTCACCCGCTCCTGCTCCTGGGGACGGGTGTCACCGTGTCACCCAACCACCGTGTCACCGCATCACCGGGTCACCATGGTACTCGGCCACCCCAGCATCGCATCAGTGTGTCACCCAACTACCATGGCACCCGACCACTGCGTCCCCATGTTATCATGTCAACCCACTGCTGTGACACCATGTCACCCTGTCACCTAACTATCATGTTGCCAGGTCACCCCATCACCCGACTGTGTCGTCACTGTCACCCAAGCACTGCAGCACCGTGTCACATCACCTGTGACATCATGTCACCCTGCCACCCGACCACCATGTCACACTGTCACCCTCTCACCCAACCACTCTGCCACCGCAGTGCCCCATCACCCAATCGCGTCACCACAGCACCCAACCATCGTATCACCATGTCACCCGACCACCACATCACACTGTTGCTGTGTTGTCACCCAATCATGTCACCCCATCACCTGACCACCACAGCATCCCATCAATGTCACTACATCACCTTGTCACTCAACCATCACAGCACCACGACACCATAACACTGTCACCCAACCACTACGTCACCTCCTCATCCCCTAAGTCCATCGCTGGGTCACCCCACCGCATGGTGGCATCTGGCACTGTGTCACCGCTTCACTGTGTCAACTTATCATGTCACGTCACCCCCCCATGACCGCGTCCCCACATCACTGCACTGCTTTACCACGTCACACTATCACTGTGCCATTGGGTCACCACGTCACCGTGTCCCCGCACCACCACATGCTTTGGTCACTGTGTTGCCACACAACTGTGTCATCACTGTGTTACCAGCTCAACACGGCATTGTGCAACACCATTTTGTCACTGTCACCTCACCGAGCCATGCCATTTTGTCACTATCGCTGTATCACCAGGCCACTGCATCACCGTACCACGCCATATTGTCACCATCACCACATCTCTGCACCGTGCCATACTGCTTGTCACTATCACACTGCTGTCACACTGTGTCACCCCATTTTGTCACCGCACCATCACATCACCTTGCTTTGCCACCATCTCGCCCCATTTTGTCACCGTCTCACCCCATTTTGTCACCGCGTCGCCGCGTCACCCCACTTCGTCACCGCGTCACCCCGCTCTGTCACCGCGCCGTGGGCCCACGGCCGCCCCGGGGCATGCTGGGAAGGGCCTCACCCAGGCCGCCCGCTCTTGGCTCCACTCGGCCTCCACCGCTGCCAGTTGCCTCCGCAGCGCTGCCACCTCCTGCGTGCCCGGACGCCTGGGTCCTCCCGTGCCTGGACACCTGGGCCCGGGGTGGGGGGTGCCCGGACGCCTGGGTCCCCGAGGGGGGAAGGGCACCCGGACACCTGGGTCCCGGGATGGGGGCAAGGGGCTCCTGGACACGTGGGTCCCCGGGGTGCAAGGGAGGCTGGAGGGTTGCCCGGACACCTGGGTCCCAGGGAAGGGGGGAGGGGGGCTCCCGGACACCTGGGTCCCTTGGAGAGGGTGGGATGGGGGTACCCGGACACTTGGGCCCCCTGGGTGGGGGAACACCCGGACGCTTGGGTCCCTTTAGGGGGGTGGAGACAGGAGGTGCCCGAACGCCTGGGTCCCTTGGGGGGGGTGCAGGGGGGGCCGCCGGGGGGTTCCCGGACGCCTGGGTCCCTGGGGTGGGGGAGGGGGGTTCCTGGATGCCTGGGTCCCTTGGTGGGGGGAGCACCCGGACGCCTGGGTCCTTTTGGGGGGGGCAAAAATAGGAGGTACTCAAATGCCTGGGTCTCTTGGGGGGCTGCAGGGGGTGCCAAGGGGTTCCCGGACGCCTGGGTCCCTGGGGTGGGGGAGGGGGGTTCCCGGACGCCTGGGCCCCACCTGAGCGAGCTGCCGCCGCTGCCCCTCGGCCGCCTCGCGCTGCCCCCGGAGACGCCGCAGCCCCGCGGCCGCCGCCGCCTCCCGCTGCCGCCAGCTCCGGGCCACCGCCGCCAGCGTCTGCCGGACGCCCCGACGGCTCAGCCCCCCCGGCTCGGCCCCCCGGACCCCCAACCGCCCCCTGGCTCAGCCCCCCTGACCCCCAACTGCACCCCGGCTCGGCCCTCCGGACCCCCAACCGCCCTCCGGCTCAGCCCCCCTGACCCCCAACTGCCCCCTGGCTCGGCCCTCCGGACCCCCAACTGCCCCCCAGCTCGGCCCCCCGGACCCCCAACTGCCCCCCAGCTTGGCCCCCCAACTGCCCCCCTGACCTCCAACTGCCTCTTGGACCCCCCAATGTCCCCTGGATCTCCAATGCCCCCCAACTCGGCCCCCTGGACCCCCAACTCCCCCCTGGCTCAGCTCCCCACACCCCCAACTGCGCAACTGCCCCCCGGCTCGGCCCCCCGGACCCCCAACTGCCCAACTGCCCCCTGCCTCAGCCCCCTGGACCCCCACCCCCGGGAATTGCCCCGTCCCAGGAATGGGGAACGCCCCAAGGACACCCCCATTCCCGGGAACGGCCCCCAAAACACCCCCACCCCGGGAACCGCCGGCTCACGCGGTCCAGCTGCCGCACGACGACGTCCCGGCGCCTCTCGGCGGCTCCGGCCGCGGCCGCTCGCTGCTGCAGGGCCCCGAGGCGGCGCAGCAGCGCCCGGGCCTGGCGCTCGCAGGCCTGAAATCGCCCCGAAATGCCCCAAAACAACAGCCTGAGACAGGGGGGAAACCCCCAAATCGCCTCCCCAGCCCCGGCCTGGCTCCCTCAACTGCCCCTGGCACCCCTGAAACTGCCCCCAAACTGAGAGTGTGGCAGGGAGCCTGGAGAGGCAGCACCCCGCTTTGGAGCTCACATACCCAAAATCACCCTATTATAGCCCAAAATGAGAACCGTGAAACGAGTAAACCCCAAAATCTGTCAGGAAGCCCCAAAATTGCTCCATCCAGGGACCCCAAACAGCTCCCAGCTCCCCCAAACTGCCCCCACACTGGGGGTGCAACAGGGATCCCAGGAAGGCAGCACCCTGGCTGGGGGCTCATGTGCCCAAAATCACCCCATTTTGCCCCAAAATGAGGGCTGTGAAATGAGGGGGACCCCAAAACTGCCCCAAACCTGCTGGGGCACCCCAAAGTTGCCCCTCAGAGACCTGAGATCTGCCCCCAAGTGTTAAAACTGCCCCCAACCCAGGGTCGCAGCCCGAAGCCCGGGGAGGCAGTGCCTCGGTTTGGGGCTCGCGCACCCCAAATCGCCCTGTTTTGCCCCAAAAGGAGGACCCCGAGCCTGCCTCCGGCCCACCTTGCGGCGCGCCCGCTCCCTGCGCAGGGCGGCCCAGACGTGCGGCAGCGCCAGGCTGGGGTCGAGGTCGCGGCCGGGGTCAAGGTCGGGATCGGGTTCAAGGTCGGGGTCCAGCTCCAGCAGCCCCTCGGGGTGGGGGGGCTCCGGCACAGACCTGGGGGGGGGTCATTGGCCTTGGAGACCCCCTGGCACCCATAGGTGGGGGCATGGGATGGTCCTGGGGGCACCCCAGGGGGGGAAATGGGGGACCCAGGGGTCCCCGGGGGGGAGATGGGGGTCCCAGGGACACCCTGGAGTACGGATGGGGTCTCTGGGGGGGGGTCATGGGTCCTGGGGGGAGGACATGGGGGTCCCAGGGGTCTCCGGAGGGGGAGATGGGGGTCCCAGGGACACCCTGGAGTAGGGATGGGGTCTCTGGGGGGGGTCATGGGTCCTGGGGGGAGGACATGGGGGTCCCAGGGGTCTCTGGGGGGGGAAAGGGGGTCCCAGGGACACTCTGGGGTGGGGATGGGGTCTCTGGGGGGGTTCATGGGTCCTGGGGGGCGCAGATGGGGGTCCCAGGAGTCTCCGGGGGGGGGAAGGGGGTCCCAAGGGCACCCTGGGGTGGGGATGGGGTCTATGGGGGGGGTTCATGGGTCCTGGGGGGAGGAGATGGGGGTTCTGGGGGTCCCTGGAGCACCCTGAGGTGAACTTGGGGGTCCCGAGGGTGAACTTGGGGGTCCCGGGGGGCACCCTGGGCTGCTCTCACCGCAGCAGGGCCGAGACGCTGTCGCCGGAGTCATCGGCTCCAGTGTCTCCTGGCGGGGGGGGACAGGATGGGTCAGAGCCCCCCAGCTCCTCCCTGGTGCCCCCCAACTGCCCCCCAACTGCCCCTGATCCCCTTAACTGCCCCACAGCACCCCTCAACTACCCAACTGCCCCACATCTTCTCAACTGCCCCCCAGCAATCCAACTGCCCCCCAACTGCCCCGACCGCCTCAATTGCCCCACAGCACCCCCCAACTGCCCCAAACCTCCTCAACTGCCCCCCAGCGCCCCCTAACTGCCCCCAACTGCCCCTGATCCCCTCAACTGCCCCCCAGCACCCCCAACTGCCCCGACCCCCTCAACTGCCCCCCAGTGCATGCCAATATCCCCTTTGCCCCCCTCCCACCTGCTCCCTGCGCCCCCCAACTGCCCCCCACACCCTACAGCTGCCCCCCAACCCCTCCCAGTTGCTCCCAGTCCCCCCCAGTTGCTCCCACATGCCCCCATACCGGCCTGGGCGCCCCCCAGGAGGCCGCACAGCCGCTGCCGCCGCCGCTGCCAGACGCTCTCCGCTTCGGCCGCCCGGTGCCACTCGCCCTGCTGGGACCCCTCTGAGCCCCGCCCCCTGCATGCCCCGCCCCCTGCATGCCACGCCCCCTGCATGCCCCGCCCCCTGCATGCCCCGCCCCAGCTCCTAGCCCCACCCACTGCCAACCAGCCCCACCCCCATGTGCACCAACCTCATCCTGTCAATCAGCCCTGTCCCTTCTGGCCCCGCCTACTCCAAGGACGCCCCGCCCCCAGCCTGAATCCCCACCTCCCATTGGGCAGGGCTGGTCCTAGCCCCGCCCACCTCCCTCCAGGCCCCACCCCCTGTATGACAGTCAGGCCCCACCCCTCTAATAGCAAGACCCACCCCCACCCTGGTTTAGCACAAGCCCCTCCCACTCCGGTAGAAGCCCCGCCCCTCCCAGGGGCCCCACCCACTCACCTGCAGGCCCCTCCCCTCGGCCTCGGGCTGCTCTTCCCCCTCCTCAGGCTCCGCCTGCGCCAGCCACAGCCCACCTGTCACAAGCCCCGCCCCCTCCCCCATAGCCCCGCCCATGCAGCTCCACCCCTTAAATCAGCCCCGCCCCCCAGAGGCAACATTCCCCTCCCCCACAGCCCCACCCCATTAGGCCCCACCCCCTCCTGAAGCCCCTCCCCTGAATCCCCACCCCCTTTGGAAGCTCCACCCCTCCCCAAAGCCCCTCCCCTCTGCCCTCCCGGGTCCCTCCTTCCCCCCAACCCCCCCCGCTTCCCCCAAATTCCCCCATTTCCCCCCGAACTGCCCCAAAGCCCCGTGTCCCCCCCGCCCACCATTTCCCCCCTCCCCGGCGCCGCCATTTTCCCTCAACGCCCCCCGGGCCCCAATCGTCCCCCCCCACCCCCCTTTACCCCCCGGGACCCTTTTTGCCCCCCTCCGACCCCCATTTTACCCCCGGCCCCCCCGTTTGCCCTCCCCTCACGGCGCCTCCCTGCCCTCACAGGCCCCCCGGTCGCCATGGTGACGCGCGCGCCCGCGCAGGTCCCGCCCCTCCGCCGTTTTCCCGCCAACCGCAAGCCCCGCCCCTGCGGGCCCCTCCCACCGCCACCGCCCGCCCGCCCGCCCGCCAGTCACGGCTCCGGGCCACGCCCCCTTCCTCTTGGACACGCCCCCTTCCCCGCTGGGCCCCCGCCCCTCGCTGCGCCCGGCGGCCGCCGCCATGTTGAGTGAGGGCGGCGCGGGCGGGCGGAAGCGGAAGAGGCGGCGGCGGCGGGGCCGGGCGGAAGTGGGAGCGGCGGAGCAGGGGTGAGAGGGGGCTGCAGGCACTGGGGGCTCTCGGGGGTGTACTGGGGTATACTGGGTGTTACTGGAGGTGTAACGGTAATGGGGGGGCCTGGGGCCTACGGGGAGGGGGGCTAGGTGGGTTTACTGGGGAGGTAGTGGTGGTACTGGGGGGCACTGGGGGAAACTGGGGGTGTGTTGGGGGTGTAACGGGGTTGCTGGGGGCACTGGGAGGTCCTGAGGGGTGTAACAGAGATATTGGAGGGCACTGGGGTGTCTTGGGGGTGTAACAGGGGTAGTGGGGTGTCCTGGGAGGGTTACTGGGGGTAATGGGTATGTGCTGGGGGGGGTACTGGAGCATCCTGGGGGGACTAGAGGGGTTACTGGGGGATACTGGGGAGGGGGGATCTAGGTGTGTACTGGGTGGGTATTGGAGGCTTCTGGAGGTGTAGTGGGGATTTGGGGGGCTATTGCGAGTGTAACAGGTGTACTGGGAGGAACTGGGAGGCACTGGAGTATGGTGGGTGTGTACTGAGAGAGCACTGGGAACGTAATGGGAATACTGGGAGTGTAACGGGGGCACTGGGACATACTGGGTGTGTACTGGGGGGGCCAGTGGAGGTGTTGGGGGTGCACCAGGCAAACTGAGGGGTGTGGGGGGGCACTGGGGGATACTGGGGGTGTAACAACATTGGGGGCCCTGGGGGGTGTTGGGGGCCCTGGGGGTGTGGATTTGGGGGCACCCATGGGAGCTCAGGGGGCCAGAGGGATTTGGGGGGCAGCCAGGGGGGCTCGGGACTGAGGAGGGGGGCTTCGGGGGCACCTGGGGGGGGCTGTGGGTGCCAGCAGGGGCACCCATGGGTGCTGTGGTGTCCCCCCCCACCAGATGACGGTGCACAACCTGTACATCTTCGCCCGCGATGGCACCTGCCTGCACTACAGCGAGTGGCACCGGCGCAAGCAGGCCGGGATCCCCAAGGAGGAGGTGGGTGCTGGGGGGATATAGAGGGTGCTGGGGGGGCACAGTGGGTACTGGGAGGGTCTGAAGGGTCCCAGGGCTGGTAGGGCAGATGGCAGGGGGGCACTGTGGGGTGGAAAGTGGGTGCATGAGGGTGCTGGGGGGTGGCAGGAGGGTGCTGAGGGCACAGTGGGTGCTGAGGGGGTATAGAGGGTGCTGGGGGGGCACAGTGGGTACTGGGGGGTCTGGAGGGTCCCAGGGCTGGTTGGGCGGATGGCAGGGGGGCACTGTGGGGTGGAAAGTGGGTGCATGAGGGTGCTGGGGGGTGGCAGGAAGGGGCTGGGGGCACCATGGGGTAGCAGGAGGGTGCGTGAGGGCGCCGTGGGGCGGCGAGCAGGTGCAGGGGGGCACTGTGGGGTGGCAAGTGGATGCGCGAGGGTGCTGCGGGGTGGCGAGTGGGTGCAAGGGGTGCTCTGGGTTGGCCGTGGGGCACGGTGGGGTGGCAGGTGGGTGCTGGGGGGCTCCATAGGATGGCTGGGGGGTGCCATGGGGTGGCAGGGGGGTGCAGTGGGGTGGCTGTGGCGCGCAGTGGGGTGGCAGGTGGGTGCTGGGGGGGCGCAGTGGGGTGGCAGGTGGGTGCTGGAGGGTGCTAGGGGGTGGCAAGTGGGCGCCAGGGGGTGGTTGTGGGGCACCATGGGGCGGCAGGTGGGCGTCGGGGGGCGGCTGTGGGATGGCAGGTGGGTGTCAGGGGGTGGCAGATGGGTGCCGTGGGGCGCCAGGGAGTGGGTGCTGGGGAGTGGCCATGGGGCACCAGCGGGTGCCGGGGGGTGGCAGGTGGGTGCTGTGGGGCGCAGTGGGGTGGCAGGTGGGCGCCGTGGGGCGCTGGGGGTCAGCTGTGGGGCGCGGCGGTGCCGGCCCGGGTGCGAGCGGTGCCGCGGCAGGAGTTCAAGCTGATGTTCGGGATGCTCTTCTCCCTGCGCTCCTTCGTGGCCAAGATGAGCCCCACCGACATGTATCCTTGGGGGGCGCCGGGGGGGGGATCTGGGGGGCACCCGTGGGGTGTCCCGGCTTCGGGGGCGCTTGGGGACCCCCAGGGGTGTTGGGGGGGGCCCTCATGGATGGTTGGGGACCCTGGGGAGGGCTTTGGAGACCCCCAAGGGTGATGAGGGCCCCCAGGGGTCTTGGGGGAGCCTGGGGAGGACGTTGGGGCACCCCAGGGATATTTGGGGGCCCTGGGGAGGGCCTTGGGGACCCCCAGGGAGGCCACGAGGGACCCCAGTGGAGGTTGGGGGGGCCTGGGGTGGGTTTTGGGGGGGGTCCAGGGGAATTGGGGGACCCTTGGGGGGGCTGGCGTGGTGTCAGGGGGTCTTGGGAGCATTTAGGGGGGACCCCAGGAGGAGTTGGGGCACTTTGGGGACCCAGGGGGAACCTCAGGGACCCCCAGAGGGGATATCAGGGGGACCTGGGGGGATTTGGAGACCCTGAGGGGGGCATCAGGGACCTGGGGGGGCATCAGGGGTCCCAGTGGGGATTTTGGGGTATCCTAGGGGAATCTGGGCACCCTGGTGGGCATCAGGAACCCCCAGAGGGGGATTTTGGAGTGTCCTAGGGGAATTTGGGCACCCTGGGGAACATCAGGGACCTGGAGGAGGAGCTGGAAGGTCCCAGCAGGAATTTGGGGTGTCTGAGGGGAATTTGGGCACCTGGGGGGTATGAGGGACCCCCAGGGGGGATTTTGGGATGTCCCAGGGGAATGTGGTGACCTTGGGGGACATCAGGGACCCGGAGGAGGTGCTGGAAGGTCCCAACAGGAATGTGGGGTGTCCCAGGGGAATGTGGTGATCCTGGGGGACATCAGGGACCCGGAGGAGGTGCTGGAAGGTCCCAGCAGGAATGCGGGGTGTCCCAGGGGAATGTGGTGACCCTGGGGGACATCAGGGACCCGGAGGAGGTGCTGGAAGGTCCCAGCAGGAATGCGGGGTGTCCCAGGGGAATGTGGTGACCCTGGGGGACATCAGGGACCCGGAGGAGGTGCTGGAAGGTCCCAGCAGGAATGCGGGGTGCCCCAGGGGAATGTGGTGACCTTGGGGGACATCAGGGACCCGGAGGAGGTGCTGGAAGGTCCCAGCAGGAATGTGGGGCATCCCAGGGGAATGTGGTGACCTTGAGGGACATCAGGGACCCGGAGGAGGTGCTGGAAGGTCCCAGCAGGAATGCGGGGTGCCCCAGGGGAATGTGGTGACCCTGGGGGACATCAGGGACCCGGAGGAGGTGCTGGAAGGTCCCAGCAGGAATGTGGGGCATCCCAGGGGAATGTGGTGACCCTGGGGGACATCAGGGACCCGGAGGAGGTGCTGGAAGGTCCCAGCAGGAATGCGGGGTGCCCCAGGGGAATGTGGTGACCTTGGGGGACATCAGGGACCCGGAGGAGGTGCTGGAAGGTCCCAGCAGGAATGCGGGGTGTCCCAGGGGAATGTGGTGACCTTGGGGGACATCAGGGACCCGGAGGAGGTGCTGGAAGGTCCCAGCAGGAATGCGGGGTGCCCCAGGGGAATGTGGTGACCCTGGGGGACATCAGGGACCCGGAGGAGGTGCTGGAAGGTCCCAGCAGGAATGTGGGGCATCCCAGGGGAATGTGGTGACCCTGGGGGACATCAGGGACCCGGAGGAGGTGCTGGAAGGTCCCAGCAGGAATGCGGGGTGTCCCAGGGGAATGTGGTGACCCTGGGGGACATCAGGGACCCGGAGGAGGTGCTGGAAGGTCCCAGCAGGAATGCAGGGCGTCCCAGGGGAATGTGGTGACCCTGGGGGACATCAGGGACCCGGAGGAGGTGCTGGAAGGTCCCAGCAGGAATGCGGGGTGTCCCAGGGGAATGTGGTGACCTTGGGGGACATCAGGGACCCGGAGGAGGTGCTGGAAGGTCCCAGCAGGAATGTGGGGCATCCCAGGGGAATGTGGTGACCTTGAGGGACATCAGGGACCCGGAGGAGGTGCTGGAAGGTCCCAGCAGGAATGCGGGGTGTCCCAGGGGAATGTGGTGACCCTGGGGGACATCAGGGACCCGGAGGAGGTGCTGGAAGGTCCCAGCAGGAATGCGGGGTGTCCCAGGGGAATGTGGTGACCTTGGGGGACATCAGGGACCCGGAGGAGGTGCTGGAAGGTCCCAGCAGGAATGTGGGGCGTCCCAGGGGAATGTGGTGACCTTGGGGGACATCAGGGACCCGGAGGAGGTGCTGGAAGGTCCCAGCAGGAATGCGGGGTGCCCCAGGGGAATGTGGTGACCTTGGGGGACATCAGGGACCCGGAGGAGGTGCTGGAAGGTCCCAGCAGGAATGCGGGGTGTCCCAGGGGAATGTGGTGACCCTGGGGGACATCAGGGACCCAGAGGAGGTGCTGGAAGGTCCCAGCAGGAATGCGGGGCGTCCCAGGGGAATGTGGTGACCTTGGGGGACATCAGGGACCCGGAGGAGGTGCTGGAAGGTCCCAGCAGGAATGCGGGGTGTCCCAGGGGAATGTGGTGACCCTGGGGCACATCAGGGACCCGGAGGAGGTGCTGGAAGGTCCCAGCAGGAATGCGGGGTGTCCCAGGGGAATGTGGTGACCTTGGGGGACATCAGGGACCCGGAGGAGGTGCTGGAAGGTCCCAGCAGGAATGTGGGGCGTCCCAGGGGAATGTGGTGACCTTGGGGGACATCAGGGACCCGGAGGAGGTGCTGGAAGGTCCCAGCAGGAATGCGGGGTGCCCCAGGGGAATGTGGTGACCTTGGGGGACATCAGGGACCCGGAGGAGGTGCTGGAAGGTCCCGGCAGGAATGCGGGGTGTCCCAGGGGAATGTGGTGACCCTGGGGGACATCAGGGACCCGGAGGAGGTGCTGGAAGGTCCCAGCAGGAATGCGGGGTGTCCCAGGGGAATGTGGTGACCCTGGGGGACATCAGGGACCCGGAGGAGGTGCTGGAAGGTCCCAGCAGGAATGTGGGGCATCCCAGGGGAATGTGGTGACCTTGAGGGACATCAGGGACCCGGAGGAGGTGCTGGAAGGTCCCAGCAAGAATGTGGGGTGTCCTAGGGGAATGTGGTGACCTTGGGGGACATCAGGGACCCGGAGGAGGTGCTGGAAGGTCCCAGCAGGAATGCGGGGTGTCCCAGGGGAATGTGGTGACCCTGGGGGACATCAGGGACCTGGGGGGGATTTGGGGGACACCAGGGGATAGCGGAGGATTGCGGGGCCCGGCGGGGGGGAGGCTGGGGACCCCAGGAGGATTTGGGGGGCCGGGGGGGTCCGGGCGGCGGCGGCTCCTTAGCGGCCAGGCGCGACGGCTTCCTCTGCTTCCACACGAGCAAGTACCGGCTGCACTACTACGAGACGCCCACGGGGCTGCGGCTGGCGCTCAACACCGACCTGGGCGTCCCCTCCGCCCGCGACGCCCTCCACCACATCTACAGCAACGTGAGCGCCCCCCGGCTGCCCCAGACCCCCCCCAGCACCCCCAGACCGCCCCCAGACCCCCCCCCGGGGCCCCCTGACTGCCCCCCGGCTGCCCCAGACCCCCCCCGGCGCCCCCGACTGCCCCCCGGCTGCCCCAGACCCCCCCCCGGGGCCCCTGACTGCCCCCCGGCTGCCCCAGACCCCCCCAGCACCCCCAGACCGCCCCCAGACCCCCCCCCGGGGCCCCCTGACTGCCCCCCGGCTGCCCCAGACCCCCCCCGGCGCCCCCTGACTGCCCCCCGGCTGCCCCAGACCCCCCCCCGGGGCCCCTGACTGCCCCCCGGCTGCCCCAGACCCCCCCCAGCACCCCCAGACCGCCCCCAGACCCCCCCCCGGGGCCCCCTGACTGCCCCCCGGCTGCCCCAGACCCCCCCCCGGCGCCCCCTGACTGCCCCCCGGCTGCCCCAGACCCCCCCCCGGGGCCCCCTGACTGCCCCCCGGCTGCCCCAGACCCCCCCAGACCCCCCCCTGGGGCCCCTGACTGCCCCCTGACTGCCCCCCCGGCTGCCCCAGACCCCCCCCCCGGCTGCCCCCAGACCCCCCCGGCTGCCCCCAGACCCCCCCCGGGGCCCCCTGACTGCCCTCCCGGCTGCCCCAGACCCCCCCAGACCCCCCCCAGCACCCCCTGACTGCCCCCAGACCCCCCCCGGGGCCCCTGACTGCCCCCCGGCTGCCCCAGACCCCCCCCCGGGGCCCCCTGACTGCCCCCCGGCTACCCCAGACCCCCCCCCCGGGGCCCCCTGACTGCCCCCCGGCTGCCCCAGACCCCCCTGACTGCCCCCAGACCCCCCCCTGGGGCCCCCTGACTGCCCCCCGGCTGCCCCAGACCCCCCCCCCGGGGCCCCCAGACCCCCCCCGGGGCCCCCTGACTGCCCCCCCGGCTGCCCCAGACCCCCCCCCCGGGCCCCCTGACTGCCCCCCGGCTGCCCCAGACCCCCCCAGACCCCCCCCAGCACCCCCTGACTGCCCCCAGACCCCCCCCGGGGCCTCCTGACTGCCCCCCGCTGCCCCAGACCCCCCCAACCCCCCCAGCCCCCAGACCCCCCCAGCACTCAACTGCCCCCTGGCTGTCCCCCAACTGCCCCCCGACCACCCCTGGCACCCCCCAACTGCCCCCAGCTGCCCTTGAACTTCCCCCGACCACCCCCAGACTCATCTGGCACCCCCCAACTACCCCCTTGACTGCCCCCCGGCACCCCCCAAATGTCCCCCAACTGCCCCCTGGCACCCCCCAACTGCCCCCCAATCACCCCCTGACCACCCCCCAACTGTCTCCTGGCACCCCCAACTGCCCCCCAATCGCCTCCTGGCACCCCCAATCACCCCCCAACCACCCTTGGGCACCCCCTAACCACTCCCTGGCACCCCCAACTGCCCCCAGTCGCCTCCTGGCTCCCCTGATCAGCTCCCAACTGCCCCCCGGCACCCCCCAATTGCCCCCCAACTGCCCCACAACCTGGCCCCTGGCACCCCCAACCACCTCCTGGCACCCCCCATCACCCCACAGCACCCTCCAACTGCCCCCAGCGCCCCCCAGCTCCCCCAACCACCCCCTGGCAGCCCTATGGCGCCTGCCAGCTCCCCAGCCCCCCCCCAAAATAGCCCTGTTGCACCCCTAAATAGCTCCATTGCACACTGGGAAAGTCGTGGCACCCCAAAACAGCTCTGCTGCACCCCAAAACTCTCCTTGGGGAGCCCAGAGCCGGCCCCAGGCAGCCTGAGACCTCCCCCGGGCGCCCGCAACCTCCGCTTCCCTCATGAGAGCCCCAAAATGCGCCCGTTGTGCCCCAAAATAACCCCCTGCACCCGCCAGCTGCCTCCATAGCACCCCGAAACTGCCCCTCGTACCACCCCAGAATGACCTAAATGATCCCCAAACCCATTGGGTGCCCCCCACCCCCCTCACGTCCTCCCCACGGGTCTCCTGGGGGTGGGAGCACCCGGACACCTGGGTCCCTGAGGGGTGGGGGGATGCTGCAGGGGCACCCGGACGCCTGGGTCCCCGGGGGGTGGGAGGATGCTGCAGGGGCGCCCGGACGCCTGGGTCCCCGGGGGGTGGGGGGATGCTGCAGGGGCGCCCGGACGCCTGGGTCCCTGAGGGGTGGGAGGATGCTGCAGGGGCACCCGGACGCCTGGGTCCCTGGACACCTGGGTCCCCAGGGGGTGGGGGGATGCTGCGGGGGCGCCTGGACGCCTGGGTCCCTGGGGGGTGCCTGGACACCTGGTTCCCCGGACGCCTGGGTCCCCAGGGGTGGCGGGATGCGGCAGGTTGGCAGTGGTGGCTGGGGGGGGGGGGGAACCCGGGGGCGGCCCGGACGCCTGGGCCCGCTGACGGGCGCCCGCAGCTCTTCGTGGAGCTGGTGGTGAAGAACCCGCTGTGCCCCCCCCGGGAGCCGGTGCAGAGCGAGCTCTTCCGCGCCCGCCTCGACGCCTTCGTGCGCTCGCTGCCCTTCTTCTCCGCCCGCGCCGGGTGACGGGACCCCCCCCCTGCGGGGGATGCGTGGACCCCCTCGGGGACATGGGGACCCCCCCGGGGGACGTGAGGACCCCCCCCGGACACCGGCACCCCCCTGACCCCGGAGCTCGCCCGCACCCGCCTTGACGCCTTCGTGCACTCGCTGCCCTTCTCCACCCGCGCCGGGTGACGGGGACCTGCTCCCCCCCAGGGACATGGGGACCCCCCCAGGGGACCCCCTGGGGCTTTGGGGACCCCCCTGCAGACATAAGGATCCCTTGGGCCCCCCCCAGGGCACCGGGGACCCCTCAGGCCCCCCCACAAGGCCACCAGGGACCCCTTGGGGACAGGGGACCCCCAGAGCTTTGGGGACCCCCCCCATCCCCTCCCTGGGGGGGCCCCTAAGTGCCCCCTCCCCCAGCAGGGCTGGGGGCCCTCGGACGCCTGGGTCCCTGTGCTGGGGGGGGGGGCAGGGGTCTCAACCCTGCATGTGCTGCCCAGAGGGACCCAGGTGTCCGGGGCCTGTTTTTTGGGGGCAATAAATGTGTTTTGGTGACTCTGTGGTGCCTGGTGGTGTTTTGGGGGATGGGGAGGGGGGACTGGGCAGGGCCAGGGGCAACTGGGAGGGACTGGGGGCAACTGGGCTGGGGCAGCCCCAAACAGCCTCCCCCAACTTTTTCAGTTTTTTTCCTCCATTTTTTTTCGTCTCCTTTTTCCTTTTTTATTCATTTTTTCCTCTTTTTTCCCTTTTCTGTTTTCATTCTTTTTCTGGGTTTTTTTTTTTTTTTGGTGCTTTCTCTCTTTCGGCCCCTTTTTGTGCCGCCCTGCGGCTGCAGCACCGCCAGGGGGCGGCCCCGCCCCGGGGACCCAGGCGTCCCGGTCCCTCCAGTTCCTCCCAGGGGACCCAGGCGTCCGGGGGCGGGGGGGGGGGGTTTGACACCCGTTCCCCCCCCACCCCCGGCCGGCTGGTGCCGGGGGATGGAGGAAGGGCCCAGGCGTCCGGGCTCCCCCAACCTGGCCCAGGGGGGTGGAGCTTGGTATGCAAATGAGCCGAGCCTCCTCGCCGGACCCAACCGCAGCCCGCGCACCCCCCTCCCCCCTCCCCCCCCCCCCCGCCCTGGACGCCTGGGTCCCTTGTGCCCTCCCGGACGCCTGGGTCCCTCCAGCTCCTCCTGCCTTCCCCGTCCTCTGAGCATCTCCCGGACACCTGGGTCCCTCTGCTCCTGCTGACCTGCTCCAGGCAGCAGCAACTCCTGCTCCCCTGGATGCCTGGGCCCCCCGATAAACACAAACCTCGGACGCCTGGGTCCTTCGGAGCATCTCCCGGACGCCTGGGTCCTCTCTGAGCATCTCCCGGACGCCTGGGTTCTTCGGAGTATCGCTCGGACACCTGGGTCATTCGGAGCATCTCCTGGACGCCTGGGTCCTCTCTGAGCATCTCCCAGACACCTGGTCCTTCGGAGCATCTCCCGGACGCCTGGGTCATTCGGAGCATCTCCTGGACGCCTGGATCCTCTCTGAGCATCTCCCGGACGCCTGGGTCCTTCTGAGCATCACTCGGACGCCTGGGTCCTCTCTGAGCATCTCCCGGACGCCTGGTCCTTCGGAGCATCACTCGGACGCCTGGGTCCTCTCTGAGCATCTCTCGGACGCCTGGGTTCTTCGGAGCATCTCCCGGACGCCTGGGTCCTCTCTGAGCATCTCCCGGACGCCTGGGTCCTCTCTGAACATCTCCCGGACGCCTGGGTCCTCTCTGAGCATCTCCCGGACGCCCGGGTTCTTCGGAGCATTGCTCGGACGCCTGGGTCCTCTCTGAACATCTCCCGGCCGCCTGGGTCCTTCGGAGCACCTCCCAGCTGCCCGGGTCCCCTGAGCCCCCCGCCCCCGCCTGGGCCCCCGCCCCCCCCGGCCGCCTGGGCCCCGGCCCCCCCGCCCCCCCCGGCCGCCTGGGCCCCATGCAGGTCTCCATTGCCTGCACTGAGCCGAGCCTGCGCGGCCGCGGCGCCGAGGAGCGGCCGGGCGGCGCGGGGGGGGGCGGCGGCGCGGGAGGGGCGGCGCGGGGAGGGGCACGCGTGGCGCCGCGCGGGGGGGCGCCGGGGGGCGGGGCGCGCGGCGCCGCCGCGGGGGGGAGCGCGGCCCCACCCAGGGGGTCCCCGGGGGGTGGCGGCGGCGGCAGCCCCGGCATGAAGTACCGGTACGGGGTGGGGAGCGGAGCCCGGACTCCTGGGCCCCTTGGGGGGTGGGAGGGTCCCGGACACCTGGGTCCCTTGGTGGGGGCATGGGGTGTCCCGGGCTCCTGGGCCCCTTGGGGGTGGGGGGGGTCCCAGACACCTGGATCCCTTGGGGGGGAGGCATGGGGTGTCCCGAGCTCCTGGGTCCCTTGGGGATTGGGGGGTCCCGGATGCCTGGGTCCCTTGGTGGGGGCATGGGGTGTCCCGAGCTCCTGGGCCCCTTGGGGGGGGGGGTCCCAGACACCTGGATCCCTTGGGGGGGGGCCTTGGGGTGTCCCGGGCTCCTGGGCCCCTTGGGGATTGGTGGGTCCCGGGCTCCTGGGTCCCTTGGGGGTGGGGAGGGGGTCCTAGACTCACGTGTCCTTTGGAGAAAGGGAGGGAATCCCAGACACCTGCATCCGTTTGGGGGGGGGGTCCCAGACACCTGAGCCCCTGGGGGGGGAGGAGGGAGCGTCCCTGACTCCTGGGTCCCCACGCACAGCTCCCCGGGGCCCAGGCGTCCGGGGGCGCTGAGGCTGCTGCCGCTCCCACAGGGCCCTGGGCAAGTGCGGCCTGCGGGTGTCCTGCCTGGGGCTGGGTGAGCCAGGGGGGCAGCTGGGGGGGGAAGTTGAGGTAGTTATGGGGCAGCAGGGGGCAGTTGTGGAGCAGTGAGGGGCAGCCATGGGGGGCTGGGGCAGTTATGGGGCTGTAGGTGGCAGTTATGGGGGGGCTGGGGCAGTTATGGGGTCATAGGAGGCAGTTATTGGGGGGGCTGGGGCAGTTATGGGGCTGTAGGTGGCAGTTATGGGGGGGCTGGGGCAGTTATGGGGTCATAGGAGGCAGTTATTGGGGGGGCTGGGGCAGTTATGGGGCTGTAGGAGGCAGTTAGAGAGGACCTGGGGCAGTTACGGAGCCATAGAGAGCAGTTATGGGGGGCTGGGGCAGTTATGGGGCTGTAGGTGGCAGTTATGGGGGGGCTGGGGCAGCTATGGGACCATAGGGAGCAGTTAGAGGGGACCTGGGACAGTTATGAGGCCATAGAAACCAGTTACAGTGGGCCTGGGGCAGTTATGGAGCCATAGGGGGCAGTTATGCGGCCGTGGGGGCAGTTGCAGGGGGAACTGGGGCAGTTATGGGGCCGTGGGGGGCACCAGGGGGGCAGGCGGCAGCAGCAGCGTGGCTCTGCTCTTCCCCACAGGCACCGGGGGGACGTTCGGGGCTGACGTCTCCGAGGAGGTGAGTTCCCCCCACCTTGGGGCAGTTCCCCCTCCCGACAGTTTTTGCCCCCCCCCCCCCCAGACTCTCACCCCATTTGCGCAGGCGGCCGGGGGGCTCCTGAGCGTCGCCTTCGAGCACGGCGTGAACCTCTTCGACACCGCCGGCGGCTGCGCCCCGGGCAGGTACGTGGGGCCCAGGCGTCCAGGAGCACCCTGCTGGGGGGGGGGCAGGTGTCTGAGAGCGCCTCATGGTGGGGTGGGGGGCCCGGGCAGCCAGGAGCGCCCCCCCCCAATCACCTAGGGACCCGGACGGCCAGGAGCCCCCATGATGGGAGGGACCCAGGCGTCCGGGGCTCTGCTCCGGGGAGCCCAGGCGTCCGGGCCCCAGTGACACCGTGTCCCCGCAGGGCGGAGAAGGTGCTGGGCGACGCCCTCAAGAGCAAAGGCTGGAGGTGGGAAGGGGTGCAGGGGTCTGGGGGGGGGGTCACTGGGGGGCTGTGGAGAGGCACTAGGGACCTGGGGGGGGCACCCTGGGGTGCTGGGGGGAGCCTAGTGTGGGGCATGATGGGTGCTGGGGGGTGCCTCAGGGTGCTGTGTGTGGGGGGGTGTCTCTGTGGGGTGAGGGCACCCCTGGGTGCTGAGGGGGGTCTCTGTGGGGTGGGAACACCTGTGGGTGCTGCCTCCTGACCCCCCCTTCCCACCCCCAGACGCTCCAGCTACGTCGTCACCACCAGGGTCTGCTGGGGGGGCCCGTGAGTACCCAGCATGCACCAGGGTGCGGAGGGGGCCATGGGGCAGGGTGTGGGGCTGGCACCATGGGGCAGGGGGACCATGGGGTAGATGCTGTGGGGCTGTGGGGGGGGGTCCATGGGGCAGGAGGAGCTGGGTGCTGTTGGGGGGGACTGGGCGCTGTGGGGCAGGACACCGTGGGGCTGACGCCGTCTCTCCCGACCGAGGGCTGAGGCCGAGCGGGGGCTGTCGCGGAAACACGTCGTGGAGGGTGAGTGCGGCGGGGGGGGGGGCTGGGCGCCATGGGGCTGGTGCCACCGTGGGGCAGAGGGGCATGTGTAGGGTGGCCGAGGGGTCAGCCTGGGTGTGGGGCAGTGGTGCAGGGTGGCCATGGGTTTGGGAAGGGCCTCGAGGCAGGGGCGCCGTGGCGCAGCACTGCGGGGCAGCCGTGGGGCCAGTACCATGGGGCAGCCATGGGGCAGGTGCAGAGCTCCAGGGACGCCATGGGGCAGCCGTGGGGCAGTGCGGGGCCCAGGGATGTGGTGGGGTGGCCGTACGGTGGGCAGGGGCCTGGGGATGCTGTGGGGCAGGTGCGGGGCCTGGCAATGCTGTGGGGCAGGATACCATGGGGCAGGTGTGAGGCCCGGGGCCGCTGTGGGGCAGGATGCAGTGGGGCGGGCGTGGGGCCCCAGGGCTGCCAGGGTGCAGTGGGGCAGGATGCGGTGGGGTGGGTGTGGGGCCCTGGGGACGCCGTGGGGCAGGACGCCATGGGGCAGGCACGGGGACGCCGTGGGGCAGGACGCCGTGGGTCAGGGCTCGCTCGGGTGCCCCAGGCCTCCAGGGCTCCCTCCGGCGGCTGCAGCTCGACTACGTGGACGTCGTCTTCGCCGGCCGCCCCCAGGGCCCCGCCCCCATGGAAGGTAGGCCCCGCCCCCTCCCGTGGGCCCCACCCCCCAGCAGGAAGCTCCCGCCCCTTCTCCTGCTGCCCCGAGCCCCTCCCACCTCTACCCAAGCCCTGCCCCTCACCCTGGCCCCTCCCACCCAGAGGCCCCTCCCACATCCCCACCCTCAAGCCCCGCCCTCCCTCGTGGCACCCAGGGGGCCCTCCCAGGACACCCACCCCACTGGGCTGCCCCATAGCGCTGCCGCCGCCCCACAGGGCACCCACCCCATGAGTCTCCCACCCCCCGTGCCCCCCATGGGCCCCCCCAGACCCCCCATAGCACCCAAGGGCCCCCTAGACCCCCTATGCCTCCCAGACCCCCCATAAGCTACCCAGACCCCCTATAGTCCCTATGGCCCCCCCCAGAGCCCCCAGGGATCTCCCACACCACCCCCAACCCCCCAATCCCTACGGCACCCCATAGCCCCTACCCAGGCCCTCGTGCCATCCCACAGGCCCCGCCCCCCGGGGCTGCCCTCAGTAGGTTTCAGAGTGAACGCCGCGTGGGTGGCCCCGGGGTGACGCGGGTGCCCCCGTGTCCCCCCAGAGCTGGTGCGCGCCATGACCGACGTCATCAACCAGGGGCTGGCGCTCTACTGGGGCACGGCGCGCTGGAGCGCCGCCGAGATCATGGTGGGGGCGCGGGGGGGACGCGGGGACGGCCCCTTGCGGTGATACCCGCGGGGGGACACGGGGAGGGACACGGGGGGGGACATGGGGACGGTCCCTCACGGTGACACCCGCGGGGGGACATGGGGACGGCCCCTTGCAGTGACACCCACAGGGGGACATGGGGAGGGACACGGGGGGGACACGGGGACGGTCCCTCACGGTGACGCCCAGGAAGCCTTTGCAGTGGCGGGGGGGGATAGGGAGGTGATGGTGCCATCCCCCCCCAGGAGGCCTTCGCGGTGGCGGGGGGGGGGGACGGGGAGGTGACAGCACTGTCCCCCCCCCAGGAGGCCTTCGCGGTGGTGGGGGGGGGACGGGGAGGTGACAGCACTGTCCCCCCCCAGGAGGCCTTCGCGGTGGCGGGGGGGGGACGGGGAGGTGACAGCACTGTCCCCCCCCAGGAGGCCTTCGCGGTGGCGGGGCGGGGGGGGGACGGGGAGGTGACAGCACTGTCCCCCCCCCAGGAGGCCTTCGCGGTGGCCCGGCAGTGCAACCTGGTGGCCCCGGTGTGCCAGCGCGCCCCCCTGCCAGCCCGCGAGCGGCCCCCGGCGCTGCCCCGCCTCCACCGGCAGATCGGTGCGGGGGGGGCACCCATGGGTGGGGGGGGCCTGCTTGGTGGGGGAACTTACAGGGCGGGGGGGGGCACCCGGGCATAGGCCCTGCAGGGCTGGCAGCTGGGGGGTGGCTGTGGGGCAGGCACTGGGGGGGGGCCGGGGGGGGCCATGGGGCAGAGCTGGGGGGCTGTGGGGTGGGTGCTGGGGCCAGGGGACAGAGCTGGGGGGCAGCCATGGGGCAGACGCCAGGGGGTTTGGGGGACAGGGGCTGGGGGTGAGCTGTGGGGCAGGTGCTGGGGGGGCCGTGGGGCCACCGTGGGGCGGGGGTGACGCGTGGGTCGCGCAGGGCTGGGCACCGTCACCTGGTCCCCGCTGGCTGCCGGCCTCGACCACGACGAGCCCCTGCCCCACGGCGCCCGCCACAAGGTAGGACGCTCCGCCCCACGGCCGCCCCCCCACCGCCCCACGGCCGGCCCCCCTGCCCCACGACAGGGACACCCCCTGCCCCACGGTGCCTGCCACAAGGTAGGACGCTCCGCCCCACGGCCACCCCCGCCCCTCAGCCACCTCCTGCCTCTCCCTGCCCCACAGCTGCCCTGTCACCCCACAGCCCCGTGTCCAAGCTCGTTCCCGTGTCCCCCACATGCCTCTCACCCCCTGTCCCCCCCCATGTCACCCCGTCCCCCCCATGTCACCCTGTCCCCCTCTCCCCCGTGTCCCCAGGGCCCGAGCGAGGCCGGGTGCCGGCAGCAGGCGCCGGAGCTGCAGCCGCTGGCCCAGCGCCTGGGCTGCTCCGTGCCACAGCTGGCCATCGGTGAGGGGACACGGGGGGGACACGGGGGGGACACGGGGACAGCAGGGACGTAGGGGGGACACGGGGGCTGCTCCGTGCCACAGCTGGCCATCGGTGAGGGGACACGGGGGGGACACGGGGGGGACACGGGGACAGCGGGGACGTAGGGGGGACACGGGGGCTGCTCCGTGCCACAGCTGGCCATCGGTGAGCGGACACGGGGGGGGACACGGGGTGGACACGGGGACAGCAGGGACGTAGGGGGGACACGGGGGGACAGGAGGGACACAGCGGGGACCCAGGGGCTGCTGTGCCACAGCTGGCCACCAGCGAGGGGACACAGAGGGACACAAGAGGACACAGGGGGACATGGGGACACAAGGAGATGGAGGGACAGGGGTGGCAGGGATAAGGGTGACACAAGGGGACGTGGGGTGGCATGATGGGAGAGGGGGGACACAAGGAGGGGCGCAGGGGACGTGGCGGGACGTGGGGGGGTGACGGGGAGGGGGGGTGACGGAGCGCGGCGCCACCATGTCCCCGTCCCCAGCCTGGAGCCTGCGCGCGGAGGGCGTCAGCTCCGTCCTCCTGGCGGCCACCAGCCCCCAGCAGCTGCTGGAGAACCTGGGAGCCCTGCAGGTGGGGGGGGCCGGACGCCTGGGCCCCCGGGGGGCAGGGGAGCACCTGGATACCTGGGTCCCTCGGAGGGGGGGGCACCCAGAGACCTGGGTCCCCAGGGAGATGGGGGGCCCCCAGACACCTGGGCCCCCGGGGGGGGGTGGGGGAGCACCTGGACATCTGGGTCCCTCGGAGGGGGGGGCACCCAGAGACCTGGGTCCCCAGGGAGATGGTAGGCCCCGGACACCTGGGCCCCCGGGGGGGGTGGGGGAGTACCTGGACACCTGGGTCCCTCGGAGGGGGGGGCACCCAGAGACCTGGGTCCCCAGGGAGATGGGGGGCCCCCCAGGGGGGCGGGGGAGCACCTGGACACCTGGGTCCCTCGGAGGGGGGGGCACCCAGAGACCTGGGTCCCCAGGGAAATGGGGGGCCCCTGGATGCCTGGGACCCCGGGGGGCGTGGAGCAGGAGAGCCCAGCCAGCTGGGACCCCAGAGAGGGGGCAGGGGAGCCCGGACGCCTGGGTCCCCCGGATGCCTGGGTCCCTGTGGGGTGGGGGTGCCCTGATACCTGGGTCCCTGGGGATGGGTGGGGCCCGGACGCCTGGGCCCCTGGGGGATGGGGAGGTGGCACCTGGACACCTGGGTCTCTGGGGAGTGGGGCAGCCAGATGCCTGGGTCCCCAGGGGTGGGGGGCGCCCGGACGCCTGGGTCCCGGGGTGACGCACCCCTCCCCCTGCAGGTGCTGCCCCACCTCACCCCCCCGGTGCTGCAGGAGCTCGAGGCCCTGCTGGGCCCCAAGAAGGAGCCCCGGGCCTAAGCCCCGCCCCTGCACCCCATTGGCTGCCTCATGCCCATCTGCCCCACCATTGGCTGGCTGCTGGCTCCGCCCCTCCAATGCAGCTCTGCCCCATTTAAAGGGCCAGAGTCTCTCTGTGCTGTATTAGGGGGGAGGGAGCTTCCAACTAGATTAATTGTCACATCTCATTAGCGGGGCCTCATCAGAGCTGGGCCGGGGGTGGGGCCCCGCCGGGGGCACCCCCTCGTACCCCCCTTTTCCTCACTTTTTAAATTTTCCCCTCCTAATTCAGCTCCCCAATCAGGGACTGGGGGAGGGGAAGGACTGAGCCAGCAAGTCTTCCCCCCTCCCCCATTGGAATTGCCCCTCCCACCTTCCCACAATGCCTTGCACCTCACCCCTCTGCTGCCTCAGGGGTCCCCTGTTCCCACCCCCGGACCTAGAGCCATGTCTGTCGAGAGCAATAACTAGGGGTGGGGGCACTTTAAGCCCCTCCCCACCCATCTCACCCCTCCCCCACACTAATCGCAGTGCTTCCAAGTGGGGGAGGGGCAAAGCCCCTTCCCTCTCCCCCTCCCCCCATGCCGGGGGTGGAAATAAAGTGTTTTTTTCCGACTTGGGGGTGTCACAGACTCATTCCTGGGGGGCAGGGGGGACCCAGGCATCTGGGGGGGGGGGCGGGAGAGGCGAGGGCAATGTGGGGGAGTGGGGCGGGGGAAGAGCAAGGACACCTGGACCCCAAGGGTGGGGGAGGGCACAGGCCCCCCCGTAGGGCCCTGAGGGGGGAGGGGGTTGGCAGCAGGGCTGGGCCTCCCCGTTTTGGGGAGTTTCGGGGCACACCAACGCCCTTGGCTGACGTGGGAGGGACCCAGGCGCCGGGGCAGGCCTTCCTTCGTCAACAGGACGTGACACAGGCGGACGGCGTGGGAAAGGCACGTGCGGGGCGGGGGCAACCCGGACGCCTGGGTCCCCGAGGGCAAAGTGGGGGAGGGAGAGCGGGGACCCAGGCGTCCGGGGAGCCCGTACCCCTCCCCCACCCCTTCAAGCGTCCGGCCCCGCCCCGCGCACTCCCCCTGAGAGAGAGGGAGGAGGGAGGGCGAGGTTTGTCCCTAGGCGGCTCCCGTCCTCGCCAACGACGGGGGCGGGGCGGCGGCGCCTATATGAGGCGGCCGCATGCCGCCCCCGGGGGGGGACAGGAAATGGGCGAGGAGAAGGAGGAGGGTGAGGACGGGCTGGAGTGCGGCGTCTGCCGCCTGCCCTACGACCGCGGCGGCCGGGCGCCCCGCCGCCTCGGGGGCGGCGCCGCCGGGCTGATGGCGGCGGCGGCGACGACAACGGCGGGGCGCTGCCGCCACGCGCTCTGCACCGCCTGCGCTCGGCGCCTGGCCCGCGGCGGCCGCCTCACCTGCCCCTTCTGCCGCGCCGTCACCCCGCTGCGCCGCCGCCGCCACCGTCCGCTGCCGCCCGTCGACGCCGAGCTCTGGCACCGCCTCGCCGCCCGCCCGCCGCCCCCCTCCCCCCTGGCGCCCGATGACGTGCCGGCGCCCGGCGGCCAATCGCCGTGGTGGCGCGCCCTGGCGCGCTTCCTCATTGGCCGCCGCGCTGCCGCCGCGCGCCGGCGCCAGCCAATCAGTCGTGAGTATTTTCCCGCCCGCGGCGCGCGCACCTTTCTCCTCCACCCTCCCCTCACGCCCTAACGGTCGCGGCTGAGGCGCGTTTCCCGCCCAAACGGTCGCGGGCAGCGGCTGAGGCGCGTTTCCTGCCCAAACGGTCTCACCCCCTCCCACCCAGCTGCCAGGCGTTTCCCATCCAAACGGTCGCCCCCAACGTGCCCCTGTGTGGCCCCCCCTTTGCTTGGACAGTCCCTGCTGTGCCCCCTCCCGCCGCCTCCTTCAGGGTGGCGGCCGTGACTCGAGCCCCTGCGGCACCCAAACGGCGCGTGGCGGGCGCGTTTTCTCCATCTCCGCCGGCCGGGAGAAGCTGGCAACCCCTAAAACGCGGCGTTTGGCCGCGGAAACGCTGCGCCGCCGCTCTTGCTCAACTCGTTGACGCTTTTCTCCTCAGCTCACGGTCCGGAAAGGTGAGGTTTAGCCCCGGAGGGCTGCGGCATCGTCACGTGTGGACGCCTGGAACGAGCGGGTGGCTCCGCCGGGACCTGGAAACGGCTGCAGCATGGTGCCCTGTTCTCAGCCTCCGGGAGCTGCCACCACGTCGCCTTGCTGGCGGGCAGGGCGGCCCGTCGTCCTGCCTTCCTTCCCTCCCGGCCGGGACGTGAGCCGGATCCATCGCGTCCTGTCAGACGGCGGAGGCGGCGTTTCCTCCCGCTTCGCCCCTCCGCCCTCCTGAACGGCCTCGCGACGTGACGTGCCGGCGCTTGCCCTCGTCCGTTCCCCCCGTAACGATCCAGGAGGGAAAAGACCGTTTTAACGTCGTTCTGGTGACGAGAGCTCTGGCTCCGTTCGGGGCTGGCAGCTCGGCGTCGCGGCTTCTCCACGTCGTCCGCCTCCCTCTTCTCCTTGGCCTCCAGCCCGTGCTTTTCCCGCAAAAAGCCGTCTTTTGGTCCTGTAGCTACTGCAACACGAGTGAACCGCTTCGCAAGGAGGGCTGCCTCTGTCTCATGTCCTCTCTGACTGTTTATTAAAGCTAAAAACACCAAACTGGGTTATTCAGGTGTTTTCCTTGAGCTTTTTTTTCGCTCAAAGCCAAAACTGCTTCGAGCCCTAGAAACCTACACTGGATTTAATCCACAAACGTGACGGTGGTGGGGAAAATGAATCACGATGTCTCTGGAGTGCTGGACTGCTCCCCGGGGCTTCAGGTCACTGTTATTTAGCCTTGAAAGGCTAACGAGATGCTTGAGCAAAGTCTAGATATAATTAACCCAGTAATTAATTGAAATCTTGGCAGCTTTGGGCTCCCTGTGCCAATTCCTCTGCTTAAAAGCGAACCCTGGAGTTGCCTGTCTTGGGGGGATTTGGGGCTGCTTTTCAGCCAGCTCCTTATTTTGGCACAAATTAATCAAAAGGGCCTGCAGTCGCCCACCCCCTTGGACTGAAACAGCTTGTTTGAAAGTGTTTTTTTTACCCTTTTATCCGAAAACAACCACCTGTGCCTGGTTTCCCTCCCCATGGGGGTGCTCCCAGGGAGGGAACTGGGGATGATGGCTGCCACCCCCATCTTGTTCCCAGCTTGGGTATTTGGGCTCAAATCCTCCCCAAATGACCTAAAATTCCTCCTGGAGAAGGAGGAAAGCACCTGTCCTGAACATGTGATTTTTTTGCTTCACAACCTGCTAACCTCCCTATATGTGTATTTATATATATCCTTTTTTTTTTTTTTTTTTTTTTTTTTACAGCCGAAGCAGGGAAATGAGGTGCTCGAGCTGGTCCCACCTTGGCCATCTGGATCCTTTCGGAGGTACCAGTTTTTCCTTATTTTTTGCACAGAAAAGAACACCCAATTTGGATGGGGGATAGGTCCAGGATAGCATGTCCTGCTGTCCGCAGGCTTCTCTGGAAAAATCGGGGCAAAGTCCTGGAAAATGGGAATGGTTATATTTTGTATCTGGCTGGCTCATCTTGCGAAAGTGAAACTGCAGAAATGCCCCAAAACGGGGCCCGGGGAGGAAGATTGAGAGGTTTTGGGCATCCTGGGGGACAGTCAGGGCGTTACAGTGCATCGGGACCCCATTGGGTCCCTTTTTGCGCCCGTCGCTGCTTGTCTTATCGTGCCGCTGGGGGTTTATCGAGCTAATTGGGGTTTCACCAGCCGAATTAATGAGCAATTAATCCTGCCTAATGCTGCAGCTGCAAATTACCCAGCCATTGCAGCTCGTTGGCACTAACGAGAGGCACGTGGGGGGTGGGGGATCCCCTGCTTGGGCTCCCGGATTGTGGTTATTCTGCCTTAAAACGCACTGCTTGCTCAGGAATGTTTCTCTATTAGCAGGGATTATGCTGGGCGACTGCGGAGCGCGGCGGGATGAGCTGACTATCGCTGCGGTTCAGCCCTCCCGGCCCCGAGGCAGCGCCGGGTGCCACTGCCACGTTTTCAGGAGGGAATTTCTCCGAAACGGGAATGAGAGAGACTCCGCTTTCACTCAAATCCCCTTCGTTTTCCTGCGAATCGCTGCTGAAGGAGTTGCCCTGCCGAGCTGCGCTGCTGAGAGCCTAGGCAGCGCTTTTCGCTTTTCTTTCTGGGCCAATATCCTCGTTTGCACGTCTTTGCTGCAAAACCCGGCGATAAAAATAGGCGAGCTGCGAGAACGCTGAGTTTTTTTGGTTTTAAAATGGAGCAAAACGAGTGTGCGGGGGGCCGCTCTGTTTGCGGTGTGGTTTAGGCCGAGGGAGGCCGGTCTCTGAGTCCCTGAGCCTTCGTCTCCCTCCCGGTTGCCCAAAAACGGAGCCGGTAGTTCCCCTGGCCACAAAAGGCTGGGAAAAAAAACAGGAAAAAGGAAAAAAAAACTACCCTGCTTCCGGCTGGGGAGAGAAATGAGAGGATCAGCCCAGTCCGGGTGCTGTCCCAATAGGGAATGACCACCGGCAGGAATAGCTCAAAGATCCTGCCAAGCCCCCTTTTTCCTCATAATAGCAATGAGTGATGGAAGACGGGGTGTAAAACGGGGGTAAAATGGGCGATTTTCACACTAGTGGTGATCGTGGCTCGTGCAAAACAGATATAAAAAAATATGGGGATCTGCAAGGGAGAAATGAGGCGGAAAAGGCAAAAAACAGCCTTGATTTGCATCACCCTGCGCCCAGACAGATGGGATTGAGGGACAGTGCTGCAGGCGAGAGGGGAAAAAAGAGCTCATAGCATCTTTTTGCTTTAAAAACTCCACGTTTTTAGCCAGCAAACCTCTCTTTGCAGGCCCCAAACCCCCTCTGACTTCAGCTCGGCTCTTCCCATAGCGCCGTGTGCCGCCGCCTTTGATCTCGGCCGCGTTCTTGAGCAGCTTTGCAGCCTGTTTTGGGTAAGATACAAAGGGAATTAGGGCTCGGTGGGGGAGGGAACCTCACAGCTCTCCCTCCTCTGCCCCAGCAAGGCAGGTCGGACTCCGGTTTGGCTCTCCCGAAATGAACCTTGACGCGGCACACAGTGAAACGAGGGCGCCCCAGCCACATCCTGCAGGCGCCAGCTGTAAAACCAGGGTATTTTTGGCATGGCCCCGATACAAACTTTTTGGGAGAAAAGAGAAAAGAAAACAAAACTCCCTCATCCCTGCCGAAAGCAACCGGGCGCCTTAAATTCCTGCGGCGAGGTGCTTGGCCCCGCACAGCACCGGCGTGAAAAGGTGCTTTCAATCGCCGGCTTGCGGGCTTAATGCCGTTGCGTAAGAAAAGCCGCGCCGGTCGGATCAGCGGGACGCTGCTTGGGGGGATTAAGCGGCTGCGGGGGACCGGTGCGGCCTCATGTCACGCGGGCCAGAGGCCTCCTCGGGCCAGGCTGCCCTTCCCCTTCCCCGCTGCGCTGAAAGAAGGCGTTTGGTTAATGCACGCAACCTCAGCTGTCGTATTTCTTGGATTTATTTGATTATTTCTAGCCTGGAGGAGATCTGGAAAAAAAAAAAAAAAGCCAGCCGGCCCACCGCTCTCCCGGCTCGTTTGCCACCAGGCATGAGCGGCACCGGCGCTCGTCCCGGCCCGCTTTGGCTAAGGCGGCGTGAATCCGCTGTGACGTTTCTCTCTTCGTGGCAAACCTCCGCTCGCCAGCACCCCACCGTCGTCATCGTCCTCACGGATCTGGGATCGTTTCTGCTCTGGCCGGTGTTTCATGCTTGGCCCGGCCGCTTTCTCCTTTTGGGCCTTTTTGCTCTGCCATCGCGGCCACCTCGTCGGATCGAGATCTCGCCGCTGCTGTAACTCACCCTCTTGTTTTGGGGAAGTTTTTAAGGTATTTGGGACGGGAAGTTTGGGCTGAATCTTGCCTCTTTCCAGGCTGGAAAAATCGAGTCGAAGGAGCAGGTGACGGCGCGGCCGCTCCACGCCATCTAGCGGAGAAGTGGAAACCAGGCAGAGAAGGGGGAAAAAAAAAAAAGGTCACCTTCTGTGTGTGGTTTTTTATTTTTTTTATTCTTTTTGCTCATTTCTCTTCCTCGGGATGTTATTTCTGGCAGGGTTATTTATATGCCAATAGCGGTCGAGGCCTCATTCTGCCAAGCAGACGTAAGCAGGTTTCTTCCCCCAAAAAAGCAGCGTTTTTGTGCTAGAGGGGCCCCCCCCGACTTGGGGGAGGAGGAAGGAAAAAAAATCCACATTCTTGTACCTCGAGTGTTTCACAAAGTCGCACTGACCTCCCCAAAAGTTTGCTTTTTGGGAAGAAAAAAGTCTACTCAGCCTTTTTTTTCTCCCCCTTCCCTCACTCCCAAAACACCCCAAATATTTCAAAAATTTCTCCTCGAAGATTTACGTTTTGCTTGAAATGATCCAAAAATCTCTCTTTAGACCCCAAACCCGATTGAGGAAGGATGAAACGTTTTGGAGCTGCTGCTGTCTTCTCTTTTCACCTCCCCAAAAAGTGCTGAAAGTTGGCAATGAATCGTTTTCTCCCTCTTCCAAATTGGCAGCGAGCCGGAAAACTTGGTATTCACCTATTGAGCCGCTTGCTTGCGGAAGGGGACGTGCAGGAATTTTACCCGTCAATAGTGACATTTAGGGAAACAGTGGGAGCGAACAAAAATATTAGCTGAAAAAAGATGGGTTTAGTGAAAGGGAGGAAGGGAAAAAAAAAAACACAATTCTGTCGCTAATTATAACCGGGAACACTGCAATTCCGGAGCGCCTGCTCCGGGCGCTCGAAGCGGCTGAACAACTCTGGCTTTTTTTAAACCATTTAATAGCGCGACGGCTGCAAGATCGCAGCTGGGATTGCGTAATTTCGGCCGGAAAAAAAACTGGAGCGCTCGGCCGTCTGGTGCTGAGGCGTCCTTGCCCCCTCGCTGGCTCGAGGCAATGCAGCGGCTTCCTTAATGGGCCCAGTAATTAAGGGGGGGGGGATATCAGGGTGGGGGGAAAAAATGCAGGATGAGCGTTAACTGCTCGCTGCCTGCTGCAAAATGCTTATTTTGTCCCTTTTCTGGCGTTTTTAGGCGGAAGCGGACCCCAGCTGCTCGTTCCATATGGAGACGACCTCTTCTTTGGTCTAAAGGGCTGCTGAAAAAAGCCGGATTCGCACCCAGCGGTTGGTCCCGCCAGCGGAGAGGTGGGATTTATCGCCACAAAGTGGCTTAAAGCCCTTTTTAAGCCTGTTAGCGCCGTCGCCGTTGGCGGCTTTGGGGTTATTTGAGGAGAATCCGGCCTCGGAGCGATGCTGCTCCACGCCGGCAGCTCCCTTCTGGCCCGTCGAGGAGTTAAAACATCGTGCGCAAATGAAAACGGAGCACGGGCCCCGTCCTGCGGCCGCTGTGCGGGGTTAAATGGGACTTTTCTGCCCCGTTTTAGTGAATAAAGGGGCATCCCAGGGAAAACATGAGCAGATTTTCCCTCAGGAATGCCCTTCTCCCGCTTCCCACCTTCTCCGAGCCTGGCTATGCGGCGTCTCTCCTGGTGGGAGCTTCGAGGCGAAGACGGAGTTGTTCTGCGCTCGTTTTCAGCCCCAAAATCCGTGTTTTGTTTGTTTTTGTGTTTGGCCAAAAAGAAAACAAAGCGAGGTGTCCTGGGGCAAAAAGCAAGAGGGAAAAGAGGAGCGTTGCCCCAAAACCACCACTGTCATGAGGTCCCTGGGGCTCATGGAGGGGGGTTGGGGACGAGCTTGGGGAAGGAGGAGCTGGATGGGCCCCTTGGCTGGTTTTTTGGGGGGATTTCTGAAGGAATTGGTGTGCTTGTTGGTGCGCCTGGGACCCCTCTGAGCCCCTTTTGGTGCATCCTGGTGGTCTCTGAGCCCCTTTTGGTTGATTCTGGACTTCCCCGAGCCCCTTTCAGTGCCTCCTGGGGGGCTCTAAGCCCTTCTCGGTGCCTCCCTGGCCCCTCTGAGACCCCTCAGATGTGTCCGAGTCCCTGTCAGCACCTCTGGGAGCCCTTGAGCCCCTTTCGGTGCCTCCTGGGGGGCTCTAAGCCCTTCTTGGTGCCTCCCTGGCCCCTCTGAGACCCCTCAGATGTGTCCGAGTCCCTGTCAGCACCTCTGGGAGCCCTTGAGCCCCTTTCGGTGCCTCCTGGGGGTCTCCAAACCCCTTTTGACCCATCCCACGTTCCCCCAAGCCCCTTTTGGGGCATCTCAGAGGTCTCTGAGCCCCTTTTGGCCCTCCCTAGGCTTCCTGGAGCCCCTTTTGGTGCTTCCTGGGGGTCTCCAAGCCTCTCTTGGTGCCACCTGGACCCCTCTGATCCTCTTTCGGTGCCTCCTGGGGGTCTCCAAGCTCCTTTGGGCCCATCCTGGACCCCCTGAGCCTCCTTCCCCTGCACTTCCCCCCCTCCCCCAGACCTTCCTGGAGCTCCCCGCAGCCTCTCGGCACCCTGACACCCTGGGCGCTGTCGCTGGTGGCCCCCGAGGTCCTCTTTAAGGGCCAGCGGCCAGCGCTGGCCCGGCGCCCGGCGGCCCTGACGGACGTCCCCAGCTGCCTCCGAGGTGGCCGCCACCGCCGCTGCCATGGCGGAGCCGGGCGCCGGCCGGGTGCCGCCGGTGGAGGCCTACGAGGCGGCCATGGTGCTGAGCGGGGTGGGCGACGCGCTGGGCTACCGGGGGGGCCGCTGGGAGTACTGCACCTCGGGGCCCCGCATCGCCGCCGAGCTGGAGGCCCTGGGCGGCCTGGACGCCATCTGCCTCGAGCCCCCCGAGTGGCCCGTCAGCGACGACACCGTGCTGCACCTGGCCACCGCCGAGGGCCTGGCCACCGGTGAGCACCCCGCCCACCCCGGGGACCCCTTGTACCCCAGGGTGCACGGGGAGGGGGTCCCAGGGGGGTTTTGGGGTCCCTAGTGTACCCCAGGGTCACAGATGAGGGGTCCCGGGCGAGGGGGGTTTGGGATCTCCTTTGTAACCTCAGGTGCCCTGGGGGGGGGGTCCTGGGGGGAGTTGAGGCCTTCCTTGTACCACCAGGAGCACTGGGGGGGTCCTGGGGGGGTTTTGGGGTCCCTAGTGTACCCCGGGGTCACAGATGAGGGGTCCTGGGGGAGGTTTGGGGTCACCCTTGTAACCTCAGGGGCACTGGGGGGGGGGGTTGGGGTCCCCCTTTACCCCAGGGTGCACGGAGGGGGTCTGGGGGGGGGATTGGGGTCCCCCCCAGCCACAGTTGGGAGAGTGTGTGTGGAGGGGTCCTCTCTTCCCCATTTCCAGGTTCCCCCCACCCATTTTGGGGTGTTGCCCCCAGTTTGGGGGTGGAGGTTCCTACTTCCCATTTTGGGGGTCCCCACCCTTCTACTTGGGGGACCCCCTCCCACCCTCCCTAGTTTGGGGGCTGGGGGGGTCCCCCTCCGCTTTGGGGGAGCCTCGACCCCCCTGTCCCCCCCAGGCCTGGCCGGGGAGCCACTGCTGCAGGAGCTGGCGCGCCGCTACGTGGCCGCCATGAGCGACATGGAGGGCCGCAAGCCGGGACCCACCAGCCTCCTGGGTGAGCGCCGGGGACGTGGGGGGACGGGGAACCCGGGGCGGGGGGGACACGGTGGTGACCGTCCCCATGTGTCCCCGCAGGCACCTCGCAGCTGCGGCCCGGCGAGCCCGACGGCTACCACATCCCCTTCAACCCCACCGGCACCGGCTGCGGCGCCGCCATGCGCAGCCTGGCCATCGGCCTGCGGTGGGGACGGGGGGGACATGGAGGGGTATGGGGGGCATGGAGGGGCTGGGGGACATGGACACAGGGCACCTGGAGGACACAGACAGGGACGTGAGGGCACATGGGACACAGGAACGGGGACATGGGGACACGAGTGGGACGATGGAGGTGTGGACATGGGGACGGGGTCGTGGAGATGGGGAGGATGGAGATGGGGACGCGGGGACACAGGTGGGACGATGGAGATGGGGACATGGAGATGGGGACGTGGGGACACAGGTGGGACGATGGGGATGGGGACGTGGGGACACAGGTGGGACGATGGGGATGGGGACATGGGGACGAGGACATGGAGATGGGGAGGATGGAGATGGGGACGCGGGGACACAGGTGGGACGATGGGGATGGGGACATGGGGACGACGACACGGAGAGGGGGAGGATGGAGATGGGGACGTGGGGACACAGGTGGGACGATGGGGATGGGGACATGGGGATGAGGACACGGAGATGGGGAGGGTGGAGATGACGCGGGGACACAGGTGGGATGATGGGGATGGGGACATGGGGACGAGGACACGGAGATGGGGAGGGTGGAGATGACGTGGGGACACAGGTGGGATGATGGGGACATGGGGATGGGGACATGGGACACAGGTGGGACGATGGGGACGGGGAGGATGGGGACACGGGGACACAGCGATGGGATGACGGAGGTGAGGACACGGCCATGGGGACACTGTCCCTTGTCCCCCCCCCCCCCGCAGGTACCCCCACGAGCAGGACCTGCCCACCCTGATCCAGGTGAGCGTGGACAGCGGGCGCATGACCCACCACCACCCCACAGGTAGGTGACACAGGGGGGACGCAGGGACACGGGAGGGTGGCGGTGGCCCTGTCTGAGTTCCTTGGTGCCTGAGGAGTCCAAGGGGATATGGGGATGTGTGTGTGGGGGGGTGACACAGTGACATGGTGATGCTGGTGTCCCACTAGGTGCCGGGGGGGGGTGGTGGTGGCCCTGTCCGGGTCCCTCAATGCCTGTGGGGCCCCCTGAGGGGACACGGGGTGACGCCGGTGTCCCTGCAGGCTACCTGGGGGCGCTGGCGGTGGCCCTGTTCGGGGCGCTGGGGGCCCGCGGGGTCCCCCCCGAGCGCTGGGGCCGGGCCCTGCTCCAGACGCTGCCGCTGGCCCGCGAGTACGTGGGGACGGCGCCAGCGGCCGCCGAGAACTGGGAGCACTGGGAGCCCTTCGGCGAGGCCTGGGCCAGGTACTGGGAGCCCGTCAGGGAGGCCTGGGTTGGGTACTGGGAGCAGTGGGAGGGGTGGGGGGGGTACTGGGAGCCTGTCGGGGAGGCCTGGGCCAGGTACTGGGAGGGGCTTGGGGGAGCACTGGGGGAAATGGGAGGGAACTGGTGGTACTGGGAGCTCCGCTGGCACCAGGGCTCTGGCACCATGGCCCCGACTGTGCCGTGCTGCGGTGTCCCTGGTGTCACTGGCCTCCTTGGTAACATCAGTGTTGCTTGTGTCCCCCATTGTCAGTTGAGTCCCCGGTATCCCTGTTGTGAGTTGTGTCCCCATTGTCACGGGCGTCCCTGTTGTGCCCAGTGTCCCTGTTGTTCCCATTGTCCCCGTCGTCAGTGGTGTCCCCAGTGTCCCTGGTGTCCCCGTCGTCCCCAGCGTCCCTGTTGTGCCTGGTGTCGGTTGTGTCCCCAGTGTCACAGGTGTCCCTGTTGTTCCCATTGTCCCCGTCGTCAGTTGTGTCCCCAGTGTCACGGGTGTCCCTGTTGTCCCGGTCGTCCCCAGTGTCCCTGTTGTGCCTGGTGTCGGTTGTGTCCCCAGTGTCACAGGTGTCCCTGTTCCCATCATCCCCAGTGTCAGGGGTGTCCCTGGTGGCCCGGTCATCCCCAGCGTCCCTGTTGTGCCTGGTGTCGGTTGTGTCCCCAGTGTCACGGGTGTCCCTCTTGTCCCCAGTGTCCCTGTTGTGCCTGGTGTCGGTTGTGTCCCCAGAGTCACAGGTGTCCCTGTTCCCATCGTCCCTGGTGTCAGTGGTGTCCCCATTGTCACGGGTGTCCCTGGTGTCCCCAGCGTCCCTGTTGTGCCTGGTGTCGGTTGTGTCCCCAGTGTCACAGGTGTCCCTGTTGTTCCCATCGTCACCGGCGCGCCCCGTGTCGCCGCAGGTACCTGGCGTCGCGGGGGCTGGCGGAGGGCGAGGGCCCGGCCCGGCTGCCGCCGCTGGCCGACCCGGCGGAGCGCGACGCGGCCTACGCGGCCTGGGCGCTGGGCGGCTGGGCCGGCCGCAGCGGCCACGACGCCCCCATGGTGGCCCTGGAGGCGCTGCTGGCCGCCGGCCCCCGCTGGGCCGAGCTCTGCGCCCGCGGCGCCCTGCACAGCGGCGACTCCGACTCCACCGGCGCCATCGCCGCCGGCCTCTGGGGGCTGCGCCACGGCCTGGCCCCCGTCCCGCCCGGCCTGCACCGCCGCCTCGAGTACCGCCAGCGCCTGCTGCAGGCCGCCCGCCGCCTCCACGCCCTGGCCTGGGGGGGGCCCCGCTGAGCCCGGACGCCTGGGCCCTTCGTCCTGCCACCAGGCCGGCGCCCGCGAGGACGAGGCCGGCGGGGGGGGGGGGGGTGACGAACGCGGGGTCGTTAACGAGCGCCGGCGGTAATAAAGAGCCAGTGGGGAGGAGGCGGAGCTCACGGCCCTCTGTCGTGTCCCCCACCGCACCCTGTCCCCAAGGGACACCCCTGGGGACCCGCCCGGGCCAGGCGGCCTAGCAAGGCCCCACCCAAGGGGAGCCAAAAAGGGCTCGAAACGGCCCGGAAACGGGAGCCAAACCCAGCCCCAGACGGGCCCCCAAACCACCCCAACAACCCCCAAGACACCAGCTCGTGCCACGGTCCCTCCATCAAGGGGGTGCCCTCTAGAGTGACACTGCGGCTCTGGCCACCACTGTCACTGTCACAGTGGCCATCAGGGCCGGGCCAGAGCCTGTAGCTGGTGGCCGTCACCATGAGCGTCACCCCAGCTGCGCCAGGGCCAGCAGTGTGCCTGGTGGCCGTCGCTAGGGCTGTCACCGTGGCCCTGCTCGTGGCCATCACCGTGGATGTCACCGTAATCACCGCCGTGGCTGGTGGTGGCCAGCACCACGGATGCCTCGCTGGTGGCCATGACACCAGTGCTCATCCCGCTGTGGCCTCACTGGTGGCCGCGACAGTGGTGGCCGTCACCATGGGGCAATGATGGTGGCCATCTCCGTGACCCACCACGGCCGTGCTGGTGGCCGCACCGTGGCGGTGACGCCGGGGACGGTGACGCCGGCGGCGCAGGGACGAGGGAGCCGGGGGCGGGGGGAGGGGCGCCAGGAACCGGGTTTATTCTGCTGCGGTTTCGCGAAGCGCCGGCGCCGCGGGGGAGGGGCGCCCGGACGCCGGGGTCCCCCCCCCCCGCCCCGGGGATATATATATATATTCATATTTATAGGTGCAGTGGTCCTCGCCGCCCCTCCCCCACCCCTGCCCCCACCCCAGGGTGCTGCCCCGCCCCCACCCCAGGGGGTCACCCCACCCCCAGCTGCCATGTTTGGGGGGGGGGAAACGAGGCGCTTTTGGGGCAGGGAGAGGGGGCTGAGAGGGTGGCTTCCCCCCTCCCCCCACCGGTGGCTTTTTGGGGTGAAACCAGGTGGTTTTGGGGGGGGGGGCTGGACTCTCCACCCCCCACCCCCTCCGCGGATTTTGGGGTGAAATGAGGCATTTGAGGGTGAAGGATAGTGCCCCCCCACCCCCTGGGCGGAGCTGGTGGGGAAAAAGGGGCATTTTGGGGGTGAGGGGCGGCCCGGCCTCCCCCTCCCCACCCCCCCCAGCTGATTTTGGGGGTGGAATGAAGCATTTTGGGGCAAAGAGCAGCCCCAGCTGCCCCCAGCGGCTCCTGGGGGCAAACGGGGCCGTTTTGGGGTGAGGGGCAGCCCAGCCCCCCCCCCCCTCCCCCCCGGGCGGAATTTTGGGGGCAAACGGGGCTGTTTTGGGGGCGAGGGGCAGCCTGGCCCCTCCCAACCCGTGGGCGGATTTGTGGGGGCAACGGGGGTTGTTTTGGGGCGAGGGGCAGCCCGGCCCCCCCGCGGGCGCGTTTTGGGGGCGATCGGGGCCGTTTGGGGGCCGGGGGGGCCGGGCCCCCCTCAGTCGTCGATGCAGATCACCTCGCCCCCGCGCGGCTCCTTCTTCTCGGCGCCTTCGGCCTCGCGCTCCCTCTTCACCAGCACCGGCGGCCCGTTCGCGGCGGCTGTTCGGGGTGGGGGGGGGGCGGTGTGAGGGCCCAGGCGTCCGGGCGGCTGCTTCACCCCCACCCCCACGGGACCCAGGTGTCCGGGGGGGGCGGCCCGCACCCCAGGGACCCAGGCGTCTGGTTGCCCCCCATCTCCCTCCCCAGGGGACCCAGGTGTCTGGTGGGGGTGGGGGGGGGGGCCCTGCTCCTCTCCCTTCTCCCCACCATCTCCAGGGACCCAGGCGTCCGGGCACCCCCATCACCCCCCCCCCAGGGGACCCAGGTGTCCATGAACCCTCCCAAAGGGTCCAGCTGCCCCCCCACCCCCCCCCAGGGGACCCAGGTGTCCCCCAAGGGGCCCAGGCGCCCCCTCCCCCCCCCACCCCACCCCGGGGGGCCCAGGCGTCCGGGCGCTCACCGGTGATGAAGGAGCCGGGCGGCATCTGGCTGTAGTTGGCCCCCCCGGGGGGCAGGGCTCCGGCCGGGGGGGTCCCGAAGGTGCCCCCGTAGCTCTGGGGGGTGGCGTAGGGCCCCGGCGGGAAGGTCTGGGGACAGGGAGGGGACCCCGGTGTCACCTCCCGCTGCCACCGTCGGGGGGGGGGGTCTGTCCATCTCCCCCCACCCCGCCACGGTGATGGGGCTGGGGGGTCCCAGGGGTGTCCCCAAGGCAGGGTGTCCCTAGAGTGTCCCTAGAGGAGATATGGGGTGTCCCCAAGGCGGAGTGTCCCCAGAACAGGCATGGGGTGTCCACCAGGGAGGACAGGAGATGTCCCCAAGGCAGGGTGTCCCCAGGGTGTCCCCAGAACAGGCATGGGGTGTCCACCAGGGAGGACAGGAGATGTCCCCAAGGCAGGGTGTCCCCAGAACAGACATGAGATGTCCACCAGGGAGGACAGGAGATGTCCCCAAGGCAGGGTGTCCCCGGAGGAGACAAGGGATGTCCCCAAGGCCAGATGTTCCCCAGGGTGTCCCCAAGGCAGACATGGGGTGTCCACTAGAGCAGACAGGAGATGTCCCCAAGGCAGGGTGTCCCCAAGGTGTCCCCAGAGGAGACAAGGCTTGTCCATGGGGGACGTCCCCAGAGCAGACAGGGGTGTCCCCAAGGTGTCCCCGGGGCAGACAAGAGATGTCCCCAAGACAGGGTGTCCCTGACCCGGGGGCTCCCCAGGACAGACGTGCGACGTTCCCCTCAGGGCAGAGCAGCCCCCCCCCCCCCCCCCCCAAGCAGACAGAGCGCGTCCCCAGGCGTGGACGAGGGCTGTCCCCAAAGCAGGGTGTCCCCAAGGCCGGGGGCGCTTACCGGCGGCGGGTGGCTCTCGGTGCCCTTGCTGGCCAGGCGGCTGAGGATGCTGCGCTCGGACATCTGGAGGCGGGCGGCGATGGGGGGGATGCGGGAGAGCGTGGCCGGCAGGCGCGTCACGTCCGCCTTCATGTCGCTCAGCAGCTCCTCCAGCTGGTTCAGCACTGGGCGCGAGAGAGGGGCCGTCAGCGCCCGCCCTCGCGCCCCCGCGGGCACCCGCGGCGCAGCCCCTCGGGGACGCCCTGCCTTGGACGCGCAGGAGGTACTCGGGGGTACGCCGGGGGCGCGGCGCAGACCCTCGGGGTGCTCCTCAGACACCCCCGGAGGCGCTCCGGGAACACTCCTTACACCCGCCGGGGAGACTCCAGGGATACTCCTTAGACCCTCCAGGGATACTCCGGCAACACCCCTTAAACGCACCAGAGATACTCCAGGGGTGCTGCTCACACCCTCAGGGAATGCTCCTTAGACCCACCAGAGATACTCCAGCAAAACTGCTTAGACCCACCAAGGATACTCTTTAGACACACCAGAGATACTCCGGTGATACTCCTTAGACCCTCTGGGATACTCCTTAGACAAACCCAGAGGTACTCTGGGGATAGTGCTTAGACCCTCCAGGATACTTCTTAGACACACCAGAGATACTCCACGGATATTCCTTAGACACACCAGAGATACTCCTTAGACACACCAGAGCTACTCCAGGGATACTCCTTAGACACACCAGAGCTACTCCAGGGATACTCCTTAGACACACCAGAGATACTCCAGGGATACTCCTTAGACACACACCAGAGCTACTCCAGGGATGCCGCTCAGACCCTTTGGGGATACTCCTTACACACCCACAGATACTCCTCAGACCCTCCGGGGATACTCCTGAGACACACCAAGATACTCCGGGGACAGTCCTCAGACACACTAAGTGTACTCTTCCGACACACCTGGGATACTCTGGGAATACTCCGCGTATCCACCTTAGACACCGTGAGGATACTCTAGACACACTGGAGAGAGACACACTCCAGCAATGCTCCTCAGACGCTCGGTGGGCAGTCTTTAAACACACTGGCACTACTCTGGGGATACTCAGGTACACACTTTACATGCACTGGAGACACACCACAAATACTCCTTAGACCCTCCGGGGATACTCCTTACACACTCTTTGTACAGCTTTGAGACGCATGGCAGATACTCCCGGAGTACTCCCGGCATACTCCTTCAGCACACGACGCATACGCTTTAGACCCACCGGAGATACTCGGGGGACACGCCGCAGACGCTCGCGTACACTCTGGACACACCGGAGATACTCGGGGAAGCAACGCCACACAGCAACGCCTTAGACACCGCAGGCACGCTGGGCGCCCAGAACCGCTCCGAGCAGACGCCGCTGAGACGCTCTGGAGATACGCGGGGGGCACGACTTCGACGCTCAGGGATACTCCTTACTCAAGCTACAGATACTCCAGGAATACTCCCTGGATAAACCAGAGATACTCCAGACACCTGCTCCGGATGCCCCGGCCTACTCCAGACATCCCCATCGCACCCGTCGGGCTCGGGGCTCACAAATACTCCCACCGCAGCTCTGGGACCCTCATCCGCACCCTGGGTGCTCGCAGGCCACCGAGCAGGCGTCCCGTCAGGAACAGATACTCAACTCTCGCTCCTCGGAGATACTCTGGGCATCCTAACGCCATGCCGCAGTGTCAACAGGCTCAGCAGCCACCCCGGAGATACTCCAGGTACACGCGCGCCTGCACTGGGGATCCTCTGGGCACCCTTCTCGTGGGCTACTCGGGCTCCGGGAACAGATACTCAGAGAATACTCGCCTGCTCCAGAGATACCCCAGGCATACTCATCAATGTGCCAGGAATACACCGCACAGACTCATTGCCTGTGCCAAGAATACTCTGCACATGCTCATTGCCTGCACCGGGGATACTCTGCACCGGGGATACTCTGCACATACTCATCTCCTGTGCCAAGGATACTCTGCACATACTCATCGCCTGCACCGGGGATACTCCGCACATACTTATCGCCTGCACCGAGGATACTCTGCACATGCTCATCACCTGCACCAGGGGTACTCTGCACATACTCATCTCCTATGTCAGGGATACTCTGCACATACTCAGCGCCTGCACCGGGGATACTCCACACATATTCATCTCCTGCACCAGGGATACTCTGCACATACTCATCACCTGTGCCAGGGATACTCTGCACATACTCAGCGCCTGCACCGGGGATACTCCACACATATTCATCTCCTGCACCAGGGATACTCTGCACATACTCATCACCTGTGCCAGGGATACTCTGCACATACTCATCTCCTATGCCAGGGATACTCTGCACATACTCAGCGCCTGCACCGGGGATACTCCACACATATTCATCTCCTGCACCAGGGATACTCTGCACATACTCATCACCTGTGCCGGGGATACTCTGCACATACTCAGCGCCTGCACTGAGGAATACTCTGATGTACTGATATACTCCTTTCCATACCCCAGAAATACTCTGGATAAGCTCATCCGCTATGCTAAAAATCCGCAGGATACACTAATTACACGCTACGGAGAGACACTAAAGACACTCACGAGATACTCATGCCTTAGCGCAAATACTCGTGTTCAATACGCGGCACCGGCCCGCTCTTCGCGCGCCCCCAGGACCCTCGGGCCTTCATTTCACGTCCGCGCCTTACTCCAACTTTACTCCGGATTTACTCCGGGTTTAGCCCGGCTTTCCACGGCCTGCCCCGGCCCCCCGGCGCGCGGAGAAAGCACACGCAGAGCAAGGACACACACCAGGGAGCCGCTTGGCGTGAGAACCCCACTTTAATGATTGAGAGCGCGGTACAGAGGTGCGGGGCGCTAGACGGGGCGCCCGCGCCGGGCCCGCCGGCCCGCCCGCCGCTTACCCTTGTGCAGGACGGCGTTCGCGGGCTTGTTGCCCGCCAGCGACTCCTTGGACAAGTGCTGGTGGCTCTCGGCCAGGCACTCGACCTCGGCGAAGCGGGTGTTGAGGGCCATGGCGGGGTGGCTGGGGTCCTGCGTCATGTTCAGGTAGGCGGCGCGCCGCAGCTGCTCCTCGATCACCAGCGCCTGCTCCAACAGCTGCGGGGGCGAGGGGAGAGCGGGGAGGGGGGAACACAGGTCATGGCGGGGACCCAGGCGTCCGGGCGTCTGCCCAAGACCTCAAGCCCCTCCCAGAGCCCGGGGTGGGGGGGGGGACCCAGGCGTCCGGGTGGCACCTCTGACCTCGCCCCGCTCCCCGGCTTCAGCGCCTCCTTTGCGCCCACCCTCTCGCGCGACGGGCGACCCTCGTGCAAACGCGGCTGGGACGCGAGCGTGCCCATCCTGGGAGCTCCTGGGGCCCTCGCGCAAGCTCCTTGCGCGTGCGCGACCCCCCGTGCGAGCCCCCCGCGCGCGCGGCCGGCCCCCCCCCTCCAGTGCGAGCCCGGCGGGTGCTCACCTTGAAGCGGCGGGCCAGGAACTTGTTCTTCATCTCGAGGAAGTTGCCCTTGTTGGCCTCCGTCTTGAAGGGCTCGTTGATGACGCCGAACTGCCCGTCGTTCTGGATGTCCTGCCAGCGGGCGTAGCCGTGCCTGCGCGCTAAGGACCTGCCACCGCCGCCCCTGGGGTGGCCCCCACCCTGGCCCTGGGGTGGCCCCAGTGGAGGAGGGGGGGGCATAGGGTGCTGGGGGACCCAATGGCACCATAGGGGACTGTAGGGCATCAGGTAGACCCAAGGGGGTCATAGGGTGCTAGAGGGACCCAAGGGTGCCACGGGGTGCCAGGGGGACCCCAGGGAGCCATAGGGGACCAGTGGGACCTAAAGGTGCCACAGGTTGCCAGGGGGACCCAAGGGTGCCACAGGGGACCCACGGATACCATGGGGTGCTGGGGGACCCAAGGGTGCTGGGGGGATCAGAGAGACCCATGGGGACCTCATGGTGCCCCAGGGTGCCAGAGGGACCCAAAGGTTGCCAAGAAGACCGAGGGACCCCCAGGGTGCTGCGGGGCACCCAGGGGTGCCAGGAGGGGACACCCAAGGGCACGGCGGAAGGATACAGGACGATGCCGGCGAGGAGCCAGTAGTCGTGGCGCCGGTGCCAGATCTCGTTGAGCTTCCCCGAGGAGACGGCGGCGCGCTCCTCGTTCTGCCACAGCGTGTGCAGCTCTGCGGGGGGGGCGTGAGGCGCGCCGGGGCCCAGGCGTCCGGGCCCCGCGCCCCCCTGCCCCACCCCGCCCCGGTGACAGGGATGGGGGACCCAGGCGTCCGGGTCTCGGCTCCCACCCCGCCCCCGCTCACCCGTGAAACCGCCATCGGCGATGTTGAACATGAACCGCGGCTTCTCGGCCTTGTCCTCCCGGCGCCCGTTGGTGGCCCGCGTCTCCTCCTTGAGGCTGCCCACCTTGGGCTCCTTCTCGGCCTTTGGCTCCTCTGTACGGGGGGGACAGGGCTCAGCACCATGCCGGGCCTCCTCCCGGCCCCCCAAACCCCCCCTCTTTGCTGGCGGGAAAATGTTAACACCGATCAGCCATCAGTAGGTTTCAGAGTGAACAGTGCACAATCAAGGCTCTAGGCTTTCAGGGAAGTGCTTTTGATTAAGCCCCACCCCCCATATGCTGTGCTCCTCCCCCAGGCCAGGCTCTACTGCACTAGGCTCCACCCCTTCACACCAAGCTCCACCCCCGGCAGGTACCTCGTTTCATGTCTGGGATGTCGCTGCCCGTTCGCTCCTTGGACTCCTCTGGTTCAGGGAGTTTCTCGTCCCCCTTCTCCCCCCCGGGCAGCTTCTCGGCCTCGGTGCCTGGGGGGGGACAGGGGGCACTCGGACGCCTGGGTCCCCAAAGAGTGGGGGGGAATGGGGGCACCCGGACACCTGGGTCCCCGGCGGTGGGGGGGTGATTGGGTGGCCCCGGACGCCTAGGCCCCTGGCGGTGCCCTCACCTGCTCGGTCCCGCTCGTCGCGGGCCGGGGTGGCCTCGGCCTCGGGCTCCCGCTCGCCGGCGCCCTCCTCCTCCTCGCCCTTGCGCGGCCCTTCGGCCTCGCTGCCGTCCCCGGGGGACACCGGCGCCTCGGAGACCGGCGCCTGTGGGGTGACACGCTGCTGGGGACAGAGTGGGGGGACCTGGACACCTGGGTCCCTCCCGCCTCGTCCTGACCCCCCCCATCCCGGGGCCTCAGGGGCACGGGGACGAGGCTAGGGAGGGGCAGAGGAGATAGGGATGGGGGGGACGAGGACAGCAACAGGGAGGGGACAGGGATGGGGACACAGATGAGGATGGCAGACAGCACAGAGGGGACATCCAGGGGCCACAGAAGGACAGTGAGGAGACAGGGACAGGACACACGGGGACACCCAGGGAACAGCGGTGGGGGAAGAGAACAGAGTCGGGGATGGGGACAGGGTTGAGGACACGACTGGGGACAGCAATGGCCTCAGGACGGGACGGGGACAACGTGAGGGACGCGCCCGGCGACGGCCCCGCCACCCACCTCGGTCTCCATCTTCTCAGGGCCCTTGGGCTCCTTCTCGTCCTTGGTGTCACCGTCGTCCCTGTCTGGGGGGGGCCCCGTCCCGTCCCCCCGCTCGCTGGGGGCCGGTGTGGCTGGGGACACGTGGACAGTGGCACGCGGGGACGGGGAAGAGGGTGGCCCCTGCGCCCTACCAGCGTCCTTGTGCCACCCCTCATCCCCGTGTCCCTCGTGTCCCTGAGCCTGTCTCCCCAGGTCCCCAGGTGTCTGTGCCCCACGTCCCTGGCCCCATGCCCATGTGTCCCCATGTCCCTGGCCCACATCCCTGTGTCCCGTGTCCTCCTATCCCTGTGCCCCCACATCTCCATGCCCTCGTGTCCCACATGCCTGTCCCCATGTCCCTGTGCCCCATATCCCTGCGTCTCACGTCCCATATTCTGTGCCCCTGTGTCCCTGTGCCCCGTGCCACCATGACCTGGGTCCTGTGCCCCACATCCTGTGGTCCCTATGTCCCCAAGTCCCCATGCCACATGTCCTCGTGTCCCATATCCCTGTCCCCATGCCCTGTGTCCCCACAGCCCCATGCCCCGTGTCCCACATTCTGTGCCCCCCACGTCCCCGTGCCCCTGGCGTCCCCGCGTCGCCCGCGCCCCGGCCCACCTGGCTTGGAGGTGCAGGGGGTGTTGGTGCAGCTGGGCTCGGGGGTGGTGGTCGAGGTCTTGATGGTGGGCGAGGAGGCGCGCGACGACTTCTTGGAGTCGGCGCTGGCCTCGGGGATCAGCTCGGGCAGGCTCCAGCGCCCGTTGATGTGCTCGAACTCCTGCACCTGCCGCGGGCCCAGGCGTCCGGGAGACTCATCCCCAACCCAGGAGGGGCCCCGGTGCCCGGGGCACACACCCACCCCCAGCGGTGGATGGGGAGGGACCCAGGTGTCCGGGTGCTGCACCCGCCTCCCCCCAGGTGGAACAGGGGGGCCCAGGTGTCCGGGGGCTGCACCCTCCCCCCCCCCCAGACCTGGACGGCGCTGGGGGACCCAGGCGTCGGGAGCTGTATCCCACCCCCAGGTGGGACCCAGGTGTCCGGGTGCCACCCAGCCCCTCCCAACCCCAGCGCCTAAGGGACCCAGCTGTCCGGAGGGACCCTGGTGTTGGGAGGGGGCCCCAGTGTCCGGGTGCCCCAAGGGAGGGAGCTGGGTGTCTGTAGGAACCCCGGTGTCAGGGGTGGGGGGGGGGGGCCCTGGCGTCCGAGTGAGGTGAGGGAAGGGCCCCGGCGTCCGGGCCTACCTTCTTCTTGACGAGGGACATGACGCCGATGCGGGTGAGCACCTGCTGGCGCGAGAGCCCCTCGCGGGGGACGCCGTCGGCGAAGGTCTCCGAGCCGTCGGCCCCCGGCTCGCACAGGTGCCGCATGAACAGCGACACGTAGGCCCTGCGGGGGCCCGCGTCACCCCGCCGCCCCGGCACGACACGCTGCTGTCACGGCACGACATGCCAACGCGGCGCGGCCGCCGCACGACGCGCCGCCGCCACCACGGCGCGACACGCTGCCATCGCGGCACGACGGGCCGCCGTCACGGCACAGCCACGGCACGACACGTCACCGTCACGGCATGGCCGTGGCGCTACACGCCAACGTGGCAAGGCTACGGCATGACGCACCACCGTCACGGCACAGCCACGGCACAACACGCTGCCGTCACGGCACGGACACGGCATGGCATGCCGCGTCACGACACGGCTACGGCGCGACGTGCCACTGTCATGGCATAGCTACAGCATGACACGCCAATGTGGCATGGCCACGGCATGACATGCCACCGTCACGGCACAACACGCTGCCGTCACGGCACAGCCACGGCACAACACGTCAACACAGCACGGCCACAGCTCCACCACGACACCATCGCGGCCCCGCTGTGGCCACGGTGCCATCACAGCACGGGGGACACCGAGTGACACACGGACACACGGGGACGCACACGGGAGAGACACACGTGAAGGGACGCGGGGACACGGGAGGGGATGCGTGTGGGGCCGGGTCAGCTCATCCCTGTCCTCAACCCCATCCTTGGGCTGCTCATCCCCAAACCTGTCCCTGTCCCCAAAGTGCCACCCCCACCATCCTGTCCCCGTCCCTGTCTTGGTGCATCCCCACATCAGGGATCCGGTCCTGAGGGTCCTTGTCCCCATTCCTGTCTCAGCAGCCCGTCCGTGGAGCCCTCATCCTCGGTGTCCCTGTCCCCAGTGTCCCTGCGCCCAGCGTCCCTGTACCCAGCATCTTCGTACCTGTCCCCGGTGTCCCTGTCCCCAGTGTCCCTGCATCCCTGTGCCCAGTGTCCCTGCATCCCCGTACCCAGCATCTTCGTACCTGTCCCCAGTGTCCCTGTCCCCACGTCCCTGTGCCCAGCATCCCCGTTCCTGTCCCTGCATCCCTGTCCCCAGGATCCCTGTGCCCAACGTCCTTGTCCCCGTGCCCAGGGTCCCCACGTCCCCGCCGCCATCAGCCCGGCTGTGTCATCGTGGCGCCCGCGCCTGGGGCTGTGCAGGGCCCGGCCGGGTGCTGCCACGACTCTGGCGTCCCCGGGGCCGGGCCCGGCCCCCCGCGGGGACACCTGGGGACGCCCGGGGACGCCGCGGGGGTGGCTCTGCGCCGGCGCGAGGGGGGTCGCGGCCTCGTCCGGCCCCCAGGAAAGCCGGCGCCTCCGGGCGCTCCGCTGAGTAAGGGTTCATCACGCGGCGCGGGGACGCCCGTGGGACGCGCCAAGGGACAAGGCACCTGGGGACGTGAGCGCGGGCACCTGGGGACACGGGGGGATGCGGGGACACACGTGGCGATGCAGATGGGGATGTGGGGACACAGACGGGGCATGAGGGGACACATAAGGACACAGGGACGTGGGCACACACGGATGTGGGGACATGCAGAGATGGGGACACACACACAGGGACGAGGAGAGGCACACGGGCAGGGGGACACAAATGGGGCAGGGGGACACACGGGGACATGGAGACACACAGAGGGACGAGGAGACGCGTGCAGGGGCAGAGAGAAACGGGGACGTGCGGACATAGATGGGGACGTGGGGACACACACGGGGAGGCAGTGGCACACACGTGGCCATGGGACACGTGGACACAAGCATGGGGGACACATGGGGACGTGGGGGTACACGCAGGGGGACGTGGGGACACACACGGGGATGGGGGAGACACAGGCGGCCACGCAGCCGCGCAGGGCCGGAGCTGGGTGCCGTCTGCGAGGGCCAGTACCGCTGTGTCCCGTTCCCCCGCCGCCACCCCGGCACGGTGACAAGGCGGTGCCACCCCGTCCCCCTCCCCGTCCCCGTCACCTACTTGAACTCCTTCTCGGTTTTGCCGCGCAGGTCGCGCACGAGCCACTGCGAGGTGAAGGCGTCCTGGGGCGGCATGCCCCAGCGCATGACGGCGTTGAGGAAGGCCTTGCGCTGGCGCGTGTTGAACCCCAAAACCTGCCGGGGGTGGGGGGACAGGGGGGACAGGGGGGTCAGGGGGCCCAGGTGCCCGGGCAGGGTGCCCCCTCCCCCCCCCCCCCGAACCACCTTGCACTGGTGTGTGTTGAACCCCCAAAACCTGTGCAGGGAGCAGGGGAAGGCGCTGCTGGAGGGGACCCCGGTGTCCGGGTGCCCAACCCCCCGTCCCCGCTGGGGCCCCGGCGTCCGGGCGCCTCACCTCGATGTTGCCGCCGACGCGGGCCAGCAGCGGGGGCAGCGGTTTGTCCTTCTCGTTGCGCAGCTGCCGCTTGGACTGGCGCCGGCCTGGGGACAGCGGGTGCTGGGGTCAGTCCCCCTCCTCTGGCCACCCCCTGGGCCCCTGGGCCACCTTTGAGGCCCCTGGGCCACCCCCAAGGCACCCTTGGGTCCCTGGGCTACCCCTTGTGACACCCCCGGGCCCTCCAGTGTCATCCCTTGTACCACTCCAGGGCCCCCGGGCCACCCCTGGGCCTCCATGCCACCCCTAGGCCCCCATGCCACCCCTGTGTCACGGCTTGTGACACTCCCCCAACGTCCCGGCCCCCTCTGTACCATCCTGGGGACACAAGGAATATCGAGGGGGGGCCACAGAGGGGTGACATAGGGGACACGGAGGAGGACACAGTGCACAGAGGGATCACAAGGGACGTGGCGAGTGATGCAGGGGACGTGGTGGGTGACGCAGGAGAGATCAAGGACAAATAGGATCCAACAGGGACACGGGGGACATGCAGGGGACCCAGGAGGTGGCACTGAGAGGACAGGGGGCCCGGAGGGGACCCAGAGGGGACACGCAGGGAACACTCACCCTCTGGCCGCTCATCGAAGTCCTCGTCCTCCTCCTCGGAGCCCACCGAGTACTCGGACTGGTTGTCTGCAGGGCGGGGACAGCCGACGGCACGGTGACTCCAAATACTCCGTTACCCCCAGACACCCTCCTTGTCACCCCCCGATACCCCCCTTTGTCACCTCACACACTTGTCACCCCAAATACCCGTTACCCCCCCCAATCCTCACCCTTGTCCCCTCAAATACCCGCCTTGTCACCCCAAATGCCCACCTTAGTCCTCCTGGGCGCCGGCGTTGTAGTTGACTTGTTTGCGCACCCACTTGCCCTTACCCAGGTTGCGGGCCGTGTCCTCCCAGTGCTCCCTAGGCACCCTCCCAGTGCTCCCAGTGCCCACCTTGGTCCTCCTGGGCGGCGTCGTTGTAGTTGACCTGCTTGCGCACCCGCTTGCCCTTGCCCAGGTTGCGGGCCAGGTCCTCCTGCTGCTGCTCGTAGTGGTGCCGCAGCAGCTTCTCCCAGTAGTCGGGGTCGACGTTCTCCTCCTGCTTGATGATCTCCCGCTCGATCTCCTCGATCTGCCGGGCACAAGCGGTGGCGTCGGCGCTGGCACCCGCCAGGCGACCTCAGCGCCGGCACCCATGGGCGCTGGAGGAGCCCGGGCGGCCTCGAAGTGGCTGTGGGCTCCAGGTGGGGCTCCCCTGCACCTGGCTCCATCGTCTCCACCTCCATCATCCCAGATCCGTCACCCTGTCGCCCCCTGCCCCGTCATCCTGTCACCCCTGGGCTCTATCACCCCCAACTCCTTCACCTCGTCACCCCAGCTCCGTTGCTCCGTCCACCTTGACTCCATCACCCCCGTCTCTGCTGCCCCTAGATTTGTCACCTGTGACACCCGTCACCCCGTCATCCCCAGCTCTGTCGCTCCATTGCAGCTGGCTCTGTCAAGCTCCATCACCCCATTAACCCCAGTTCTGTCACCCGTGGCTCCATCGCTCTTGACACTATCACCCCATTGTCCCTGTCCCCATCACCCCCAGCTCCGTCACCCCATCGCCCCTGGCTCCACTGCCTCCTGCTCCGTCACCCCATCGCTCCCGGCTCCGTCCCCCTGTCGCTCGGGCTCCGTCCCCCCCCATGGCGTGGGCGCCCACCTTGTCCTCCTCGCGCACGACGTACTGGGCCACCTTGAAGGAGCTGAGGTACTCGTTCATGTTCTGCACGTCGGCGTCGTCGGTGGCGTCCTGGTTGCGGTCGAGGAGCCGGGCGATGGCCTCGTTGTCGTAGTGGATCACACTGCTGTCCTCCTCCTTGTTCTCCCCTGCGCCGCCCCCGCCCGTCAGCCGGCCACACGCCGGCCACGTGCCAGCGACACGTGTGGCCGCGCCCCCGCCACGCTCTGCCACGCTACCGCCGTCCGCCTGGCGTACCGCGGCCCCACGCACCCCAACACGGCCCCAACACAGCCTCACGTGCCCCAGCACAGCCCCAACGTGGCCTCATATGCCCCACCATGGCCTCACACACCCCAACACAGCCCCAACACGGCCTCACGTGCCCCAACATGGCCTCACACGCCCCCAACACGGCCTCGCAGGCCCCGGCGCGGCGCCCACCCTCGTTCTCGTCCTTGAAGAGCTCCTCGGTGCCAAACTTGAGGATGTCGTCGAGCTCCTGCTTGGACATGCTGCCGGCCTTGGAGCCCAGCCCCGGGCGCACCACCAGGTGCGTCAGCATCATCTTGCGCTTGGCCACCTGGGTGATGCGCTCCTCCACCGAGGCGCGCGTCACGAAGCGGTAGATCATCACCTTGTTGGCCTGGCCGATGCGGTGCGCCCGGCTGAAGGCCTGCGGGCAAGGGAGGCTGCTGGGCACCGGCACGGGGATGCCCGGGGGGGCACGGCGGCGTGGGGACGGGGACATGGCAGCGTGAGGATGCCCGGGGGACACGGCAGTGCGGGGACGCAGTTGGAGATGGGGACATGGCAGATTGGGGACACCATGGGGCCGCTGTGGGGTCAGGGCAGTGCAGGGACGCGGTAGGGAACAGGGACACAGCAGTGCAGGGACGCCATGGGTGATAGGGCAGCGTGGGGACACCGTGGGAGACAGGGCAGCGTGAGAACATCGCAGGGACACTGTGAGGACACCATGGGGCCGCTGTGGGGGACAGGGCAGTGTGGGGACACCGCAGGGCCACCGTGGGGATGCCACAGGGCTGCTGCGGGGGACAGGGCTGCTGCAGGGACACCATGGGGCCACCGTGGGGGGACAGGGCAGTGTGGGGACACCGCAGGGACACCGTGGGGCTGCCATGGGGGACAAGGCAGCGTGGGGACGCCGCGGTGGCACCTGGATGTCGTTGTGCGGGTTCCAGTCGGAGTCGAAGATGACGACGGTGTCGGCGGTGGCCAGGTTGATGCCGAGGCCCCCGGCCCGCGTCGACAGCAGGAAGCAGAACTGCTGCGCCCCGGGCGCTGACGGCCGGCACCGGCGCGTCAGAGCACCCGTGGGTGCCAGTGTCCCAAAAAACATCCCCCGCTGTACCCCCAAACTGCCACCCCCCCGGCCCATCAGGGCACCCATGGGTGCTGTTGCCCTGAAAAACACCCCCCATCCCCAGCAACCCCAATTTCCTCTCGGCTCTGTCAAGACTACCTGTGGGTGCCAGTTTCCCAAGAAACTCCCCTAAAATCACCCTGCCCACCTCCCCCACCAGGGCCCAGGCAGCACCCATGGGTGCTGGCACCCCCCCCCACGGCACCCCCAAACGATCCCTGGGGCATCGGGACACCCATGGGAGCTGGTGTGCCAAAATTCCCAACAAAGCACCCCAAAGCCAGCCCTGGGACCATGATGGCACCCCTGAAAGAACCACCCCCCCCCCCAGGGCACCCTGAAAGGCCTGGACGCAGCGCCCGGACGCCTGGGCCCGCTACCGTTGAAGCGGTCAATGGCCTCCTGGCGCAGAGCACCGGTGATGCCGCCGTCGATGCGCTCGTACTTGTAGCCCTCGTAGTCGAGGAAGTCCTCGAGCAGGTCCAGCATCTTCGTCATCTGCGGGATGGGGCGAGTGGTCAGACTGGGAGCACCTGGGGGTGCCGGGGGCACCCAGCTCTGGGACGCGGCTGCTGGTCAGACTGGCAGCACCCAGGAGTGCTGGGGGCACCCGGCTCCAGGACAAGAACGTTTGGAACCCTCAAGGCGGGTATCTATCCCCAGGCACCCATGGGTGCTGACCTGGGAGAAGGTGTGCACCCGGTGGCACTGGAGGAGGTGTGGGTCCCCCAGGGGTCTATGGGTCCCTAGAGGTGCATGCAGGTCCCTGGGGGGGGGGGGTCTGTGGCTCCCCAGAGGTGTGTGTGGGTGCCTGGGGGGAGGTCTGTGGGTGCCCAGGGGGGTACTCAAGCCCAGGCACCCGTGGGTGCTGACCTGGGAGAAGATGAGCACCCGGTGGCCCTGTTCCTTGAGCTTCCGCAGCATCTTCTGCAGCAGCAGCAGCTTCCCCGAGGCCTTGATCAGCGCCCCCCCCTCGTAGGCGCCGCTCGGCAGCTTCGGGGACTCCTGCGCCGGGGGGGGGGGGACGGGGACAGTGGTGGTGTCACCACTCGGCAGGACCCCCCAGCGGGACCCCCGCTTCCCTGCCCAGCCCCCTGAACCCCCATGGTCCCCCAGCACCACCCCAGCGTCCCCCCATTCCCCCCTGGGTCCCCGATGTCCCCCCGCTCCTCCATTCCCCTGGTCCCCCATGTCCCCCCAAAGACCCCCTGAAGACCTCCTCCAACCCTCAATGCTCCCTCTGGTTCCCAATGTCCCCTCCCCGGCCTTCAATGTCCCCTCAACTTCCCCCAGTCCCCGACGCCCCCCCTCAGCCCAGCGTCTGCCCCCAGCTCCCACTGTCTCCCCAGCTTCCCATGTCCCCCAGGTGTCCCTCCCAAGCCATCTCCTCCTGGTCCCCAATGGTCTCCCCCCAGCTCCCAATGTCCCCCCAGCTTCCCCTGGTCCCCAACATCTGCCCCTAGACCCCCAATGACCCTCCTAGACCCTCAATGCCCCCTCTGAGGCCCCTGACGTCCCCCCCCAGCTTCCCATGTCCCCCCGGTCCCCGATGGCCCCCACCGGCCGCCCGCGCCGTTCCCGCTGTGCGCACCATGGCGGCCACGGGGAAGAGGTAGGGGTGGTTGCAGCACTTCTTCAGGTCCATCATGATGTTGAGCAGCGACACCTGGTTGCCGCCGCCCCGCGAGTTCAGCGCCTCAAAGTTGCGCGTCAGGATGTATTTGTAGTACTTCCTGGGGGCACAGCGCGCTGGGGCCCAGGCGTCCGGGGCTGCCACCCTCCCCCGGGGCCCAGATGGCTGGGGTGCCACCCTCCCTGGGCAGCGGGGACCCAGGCGTTCCCTGAGCCAGGCATCCGGGACTCCAGGGTGCCCCCACGCTGGCAAGGACCCAGGTGCCCGGGGGTCCCCTTCCCCCCCTCTCAGGGACCCAGGCATCCGGGGCCGTATTTCAGCACGGGGCTGAGCTCCACATGCACCATGAGCTCTGAGGTGCTTTGGTGACCCTGCCCCATCCCCAGGGACCCAGGTGTCCAGACAGCCCCACCACCACCCTCCCGAGGGCCCGGCTGGGCAGGGGGCCCAGGCGTCCGGGCCGTACTTCTGCATGGGGCTGAGCTCCACGCGCACGATGAGCTCGGTCTTGGCCGGCATGTTCTTGAAGACGTCGGCCTTGAGGCGCCGCAGCATGTGGGGGCCCAGCAGGTCGTGGAGCTTCTTGATCTGGTCCTCCTTGGAGATGTCAGCAAACTCCTCCAGGAAGCCCTCCAGGTTGCTGGGGGGGGACACGGGTGACGCGGGGACACGGGGCCGTGGGGACACAGGCGGAGACAGGAATGTAGGGGGACAGGGGACGTGGGGGGACACGTGGAGACATAGGGAGACAGGCACACAGGGGACGTGCAGGGACACGGGGATGCTGGGACACAAGGACGTGGTGGGACATGGGGACCTGGGGGGGACACAGGGAGACATGGAGGGACACGAGGGGACAACAGGGAATATCGGGATGTGGGGACATGGGAGGACAGAAGGGGACCCAGGGATACAGGGTCACAAGGACACGGGGGACACGGGACACAGAAGGACATGGATGCAGGGAGCATGAGGGGATGCGGGGGGGGATGCAGGGACAGGAGGGGACAAAGAGCGTGCAATGACGCGGGGGGGTGCGAAGACATGGGGACAGGAGACGCTAAGGGGACATGAGGGGACATGCAAGGGGCCGCGGGGGGGACGCCGGGGGGCCATACTTGAAGCGCTCGGGCGTGAGGAAGTTGAGCAGGTGGAAGAGCTCCTCCAGGTTGTTCTGCAGCGGCGTCCCCGTCAGCAGCAGCTTGTGCTCGATCTTGTACCCGTTCAGCACCCGAAAGAACTGTGGCGCCCCGTCACCCGCGGGCCCAGGCGTCCGGGGCCCCCGCGGGCCCAGGCGCCCAGGTAGTCCCGCTCCCTCCCCCAGGTGTCTGGGTGCCCCCAATCCAGCACCCATGGACCCAGGTGTCACTGCTCTCCCCGTGCCACAGGGACCAAGGCGTCTGGACAACCCCACTCGCCCCATCCCTTGCACCCTGGGGACCCAGGTGTCCGGGCAGCCCCCACCCCAGGGACCTAGGTGTCCAGGTGACCCTGTCCCAGGGCCCCAGGCATCCATCACTGCCACCTTGGAGACCCAAGTGTCCAGGCACCCCCACCCAGGGGCCCAGGCATCCAGGCACCCCCCATCCCAGGGCCCCAGGTGTCCCCCACCCCAGGGGCCCAGGCATCCGGGCGCCCCCACCCCAGGGGCCCAGGCGTCCAGGCATCCACAGGCCCAGGCATCCGGGCGCCCCCCCTCCCAGGGGCTCAGGCATCTCCATCCCAGGGGCCCAGGCGTGCGGGCACCCCCCACCCCGGGGCCCCAGGCGCGCGGGCGGCCCCGCCCCGGGGCCCAGGCGTCCGGGCACCTTGGACTGGTTGTTCTTGAGGCGGTGCGCCTCGTCCACCACGAGGCAGGCCCAGCGGATGGAGCCCAGGGCCGCCTGGTCGATGGTGATGAGCTCGTAGGACGTCAGCAGCACGTGGAACTTCACCTGCGCTTCCCGCTGCCCAAAGCCGTCAGCTCCGGGGCCCAGGCGTCCGGGCAGCCCCAGGAGCATCCCCCTTCCCCCTCCCACCCAGGGCACCCAGGACCTGGGCCTTGCAGGCCTGGTCCTTGCTACCGGGAGAGCAGGAGGGGACCCAGGTGTCGAGGCCAAGACCCCAGACCCCCAGACGTGCAAGAGGACCCCCGCATCCAAGCTCCGAGCCCTGGTCCCCAAAGCGCATGAGGGGACCCAGGCGTCCGGGTCGAGACCCCAGACCCCTGAGGGAACCCAGGTGTCCGGGCTGAGACCCCAGTCACGCGAGAGGACCCAGGCGTCCGAGTCGAGACCTCGGAGCCCCGAGGGGACCCAGGCGTCCGGGCTCACCTTCATCTTGAAGGCCTTCTTGCCGCCCTTCATGGCGTTGTCCTCGAAGGAGAACTCGTTCTCGCGGATGATGGAGCGACTGTCCTTGTCCCCCGTGTAGGTGACGACGTAGAAGGCGGGCGCCCACATCTGGAACTCGCGCTCCCAATTAATGATGGTGGAGAGCGGGGCGCTGACGAGGAACGGGCCCTTGGTGTGGCCCTGGGGGACAGCGCGTCACACGGGGGGACAGCGTGTCACCCGGGCACACAGGGCGCTGGCGAGGGACGGGCCCTTGGGGTGGCCCTGAGGGACAGCGCGCCACCCGGGGGAACGTGGGGACAACCCTGAGGTGGCTGTGGGGACACGGTGATGCCCCAAGGTGGCCATGGGGATGCCCCCAGGTGGCCGTGTGGACATGGTGACGCCCCAAGTTGGCTGTGGGGACGCAAGGATGCCCTGAGGTGGCACTAGGGAAACAGCGATGCCGCAAAGTGACCACACGTGTGGACGCCCCAAGCTGGCCATGGGGACATGGCAATGTCCCAAGACGACTATAAGGATGCCCCGAGATGGCCGTGGGGACGCGGTGATACTCTGAGGTGGCCGCAGGGATGTGATGATGCCCCGAGGTGGCCGCTGGGTCATTGTGATGCCCTGAAGTGGCCACGGGGACACGATGACACCCTGAGATGACTGTGGGGACGCGGGGACACCCTGAGGTAGCTGAGGAACATTGCAACGCTCCGAAGTGGCTGTTAGGTCACTGCGATGCCCCAAGGCAGCCGTGTGGACACCGCGAGGTGGCAGTATGGACACGGTGATGCCCTGAGATGGCCATGGGGACACAGTGACATCCAAAGGTACCTCTGGGGACACGAAGACGCCCCAAGGTGGCCATAAGGACATGACAGTGCCCTGAGGTGGCCATGGGGACACAGCAACGCCCTGAGGTGGCCATTGGGTCACTGAGATGCCCTGAGGTGATGGCGGGGATGTGGTGACACCCCGAGGTGGCCGTGGGGATGCCCTGAGGGGGCCGTGAGGACACGGTGACACTCTGAGGTGGCTGTGGGAATGCCCTGAAATGGCTGCATGGACACAGTAACCCCCAAGGTGGCCATGGGGACACAGTGACACCCCAAGGTGGCCATGGGGATGTGGGGATGCCCGAGGTGGGTGTAGGACTACGGGGCGCCCCAAGCTGGCCACGGAGACACGGTGATGCCCTGACGTGGCTCTAGGGACGGCCCACGGTGGACACGGGGACACAGTAATACCCTAAGGCGGCCATGGAAATACGGTAACGCCCTTAGGTGGCTGTGGGGGCACCCTGAGGTGGCCGTAGGAACACAGTAACACCTCAAGGTGGCCATAGGACTATGGGGATGCCCTGAGGCGGCTGTGGGGACAGGGACACCCCGAGGCAGCCGTGGGGCCGTGGTGACGCCCCGAGGCGGCTGTGGGGACACAGTAGCCCCCCAAGGTGGCCACAGAGCCGTGGCGATGCCCCGAGGCGGCCGTGGGGACACAGTAACATGCTGAGATGGCTCTGGCGAAGCCCCGAGGCGGCTGTGGGGACGCAGTAACCCCCCAAGGTGGCCGTGGGGCCGTGGTGACGCCCCGAGACGGCCGCGGGGACACAGTGACACCCCGAGGCGGCCGCGGCGATGCCCGGGGCGGCCTCACCTCCTTGTAGAGGGAGTAGAGGAAGACGATGGTCTGGATGGTCTTGCCCAGCCCCATCTCGTCGGCCAGGATGGTGTCGGTGCTCTGCGCCCACGAGAAGCGCAGCCAGTTGAGGCCCTCGAGCTGGTACATGTGCAGGGTCCCTCCCGTGGCCGTGATGAACCGCGGCTGCGCCTCGTACTTCACCGTCGGCTGCGGGCGAGCGCCGTTAGGACCCAGGCGTCCGGGAGGGGCGACGCCCCCGCGAAGGCCCCCAGCAAGGACCCAGGCGTCCGGGCTCCATGCCCCCTCCCTCCAGTCCTAGGGAGACCCAGGCGTCCGGGCCCCGCATCCTTCCCCCCCCCCACCCCCACCCCCTGAGGGGGCCCAGGCGTCCGGGCGCACTCACGTCGTTGGTGGGCGAGTCGGGGGGCCCCTCCCCCGGCGTCTCCTTCTTCTTCTTCTTGTAGCGCCGGGGCTGGGCCGGGTCCTCGCCCATGAACACCTCGCTGGGCGCGCACACGCCGCCACACGCCAGCACACGCGGTGTGGGGGGGACACGGGGACAGCGTCAGCCTGTGCCCCGGCGCCCTCCAGCCCCCACCCCGGTCCCCCTGTGTGGCGTGTTCGAGGGCCAGGACCCCATCCCGTGCGCCACATGTGTGCTCAGCACACGTCCCCATGTCCCTGCACGCCCTGTGTCCCATGTGCCGTGTGGCATGAGCACGCTCACCGCGTTGCCCCATGCCCTCCCACGTCCCGTGTATCATGTCGCGTGTCCTGTCCCCCCTCACGTGGTGACGTGCTCTATGCGGCGTGTCTCATGGGGCACGGCGTGTCCCGTGTGGCGTGACGGCACGTGTCTCACGGGGGAGGTCTTGCGCCCAAAGTGGCACAGTGTTGCGTGTCACGCCATGCATCATATCTGGCGCGCGCCGCATATGGCGCGTGGGGGCTCCCGCTGGGCGCGTCCCCGTCCCCCCCCCCCCCCAAACCCCGTGTGGCATGTGGCGTGTCCCGTGTGGCGTGTCCCGTGTGGGGCTCACCGGTGCTTCCAGTAGGCGTGCTTGTGCAGGTCGTAGTCGGGGATGGGCATCTCGTCCTCCTCCCACGTGGCCTGGTCGTAGGGCAGGTCCCGCCACTTCACCAGGTAGTGGTACTGCCCCTTGCGGTCCACGCTGAGCGGGGGCACCCACGCGTGACACCGGGCACCCACGGGTGACGGGGACACCCACGGGCAACGAGGGGCACCCACGGGCAACGGGGGACCGGGGACGCCGGTCACGGCACCAGGTAGCGGTACTGCCCCTTGCGGTCCGTGCTGAGCGGGGGCACCCGTGGGTGACAGGGACACCCACGGGTCATCCATGTGTCACTGGGGGCACCCACGGGTGACACTCATGGGTGACGTGGGACTGGAGGACACACGGGGCACTCAGAAGAGACCTTGCTGTCACGAGGACACCAGGGTGTCAGCAGGTGGCACCAGCTATCACCAGGGGGCACCCAGGGACAGGGACACTCACGGGCGACAAGGAGGCACCAAGGGACACTCAAGGACAAGGACACCTAGACAGGACCTGGGGGTCACCCAGGGACAGGGACACCCAGACAAGACCTGGGGTCACCTGGGGACAGGGACATTTGGCTGGGACCTGGGGTCACCTGGGGACAGGGACACCCAGACAGGACCTGGGGTCACCTGAGGACAGGGACACCCAGACAGGACCAGAGGTCACCCAGGGACAGAGACACTTGGCTGGGACCTGGGGTCACTTGGGGACAAGGACACCCAGACAAGACCTGGGGTTACCCGGGGACAGGAACACCCCAGACAGGACCTGGGGTCACCTGAGGACAGGGACACCTAGATGGGACCAGGGGTCAGCCAGGGACAGGGACACTTGGCTGGGACCCGGGGTCACCTGGGGACAGGAACACCCAGACAAGACCTGGGGTCACCTGAGGACAGGGACACCTAGACGGGACCGGGGGTCACCCAGGGACAGGGACACTTGGCTGGGACCTGGGGTCACCTGGGGACAGAGACACCCAGACAGGACCTGGGGTCACCTGGCAACACCACCACCCAAACAAGGCCTGAGGTCACTTGGGGACAGGGACACCCAGACAGGATCGGGGACAATTGGGGACAGGGACTCCAAGAGTGCCCAGGGGGTCCCCAAAGGTGCCGGGGGGGACCAAGGGGACCCAGGAGGTCCCCAGACACCTAGGCCCTACCCAGAAGCTCCCCAAACCCTGTGCAAAGCGTGCTGAGGGCTTCCCATGCTGGGGGGCACCCAAGGGTGCTGGGGGGGGTGCCCAGGACATCCTAAGGGTGCCCGGGGGGGGCACCTAGGAGGACCTAAGGGTGCCCAGTAAGACCCAAGGGTGCCCAGGGGGACCCAAGGGAGCCCTGGAGGCGCTCAGGAGGACCCAAGGGAGCCCAGGGAGTACTCAGGAGGTCCCCGAGGGTGCCCAGGGGACCCAGGAGGACCCAAGGGAGCCCAGGAAGTGCCAAGGAGGACCCAAGGGAGCCCAGCGGGTGCTCAGGAGGACCCAAAGGTGCCTGGGGGGACCTAAGGGTGCCCAGAGACGTTCCCCAAGCCCTACCGGGAGGCGCCGGGGCCCTGCCCAGCAGCCACCCGACCCGCAGGCGAAGCGCGCCCGAGGGCCGGGCCGGGGGCACCCGCGGGTGGGGGCGGCGCCCCACCTGTGGTTGATGATGCGGTGCACCGTCATCCACTCGGGCTTGATGCCGTAGCGGTAGAAGCGCTCCTCCATGCCGCCGTAGAGCGGGTCCTGGCTCTTGCGCTTGTCGCTCTTGCCGTCGTCGTCGCCCGAGCCGTAGTCGAGCGGCGGCGGCTCGTCCATGTCGTTCTTGCGCTGGTAGTTGCGGTACATCACCAGGTGGAAGATCTCCAGCTGCGGGCGAGCGGGCGTCAGCGGGGGCCTGGGCACCCCCCCGCACCGCCCCGGGGGGCACCCGGAGCCCCAGGGCCAAGTGTTGGGCTCGCGGGGCGCGTCCCGTGAGCGTCTCCCAGCGCCGGGTGCCCCTCGCGCCCGCCCGCCGGTACCTGCAGCTCCTTGATCCAGGAGCAGTGCCAGTAGGAGAGCCCGACCCACTTGACGAAGAACTCGCGCTCGGAGCGGCCCTGCAGCACCTTTGGGTGCTCCTCGGGGGGGGCGTCGGGGGCGCCGGGGCCGGCCACCGTCACGGGCGGCGGCGGCTCCCCCCAGCGCCAGTACAGGATCTTCTGGACGCGGCCCTTCAGCACGGGACACTGCGGGGCGAGACGGGTGCTGGGGACTGGGGGGGATGGTGGCACCCGGGGGGGGGGGCAGCGGGTGCTGGGGACGGGGACGTCCCCCCTGGAGCGGGGCGAACCCCAGGGCTGGACGCAGCCCTGTCCCACCTGTGTCCCTGTCCCCATCCTCTTCCCTGTCCCAATCCTGTCCCCACCCCGTCCCCATCTGTGCTGTCCCTGGTGCTGTCACAACCCCATCAGGTCCCCGTCCTGCCCGAACTCTGCCACTGTCCCCGTCCCCATCCTTGTCCCTGTCCCCATCCTTGTCACCGTCCCTGTCCCTCTCCTGTCCCCGCTGCATTCCTGCCCCCTCCCTTTCCCTGTCACTGTCCCCACCTCATTTCCATCCCCATTCCTGTCCCCATTTTTGTCCCTGTCCCCACATTTCTGTCCCTGTCCTCTCCCCAACCTTGTCCCTTCCCTGTCTCCATTCCAGCTCTGTCCCTTCCTCATCCCTGTCACCGTCAGGACCCTGTCCTGTCCCCCTCCTTGTCCCTGTCCCAGTGCACCCGTCACATCCCCATCCCTGTCCTTGTCCCCAGGTGTAGCAGTGACAAAGCCACCTGCTGCTGGGGACCTCGGATGGAGAGGTTGAGGCAGTGGATGCAGTAGGAGATACAGGCGTCACAGCACAGCCGCTCGCCCGTCCCCACGTCCCCCAGCGTCCCCGTGTCCCCACGCTGTCCCCGTACCGTGCAGCGGGGACAGAGCCACTCGCCGTTGGGGACCTCGGGCAGGGGCGGGTTGAGGCAGTGGATGTGGTAGGAGGAGATACAGGCGTCGCAGCACAGCAGCTCGCCCCCGTCCTTGCACACCCGGCAGTACTCCATGTGGTCGTCCTCCTCCTCCTTCTCACCCTCCTCCTCCAGCTCTTCCTCGTACTCCTCCTCCTCCTCCTTGGCCTCCCACTGCACCCCCTCCTTCTCCTGGGGGCACGGGGACTCGGTCAGCGCACCCCCATCCGCTCGGTGACCCCCGAGGGACCCCCGGACCCCCAGGAACAGCCCAAGGGAACCTCGAACCTCACTAGGATGTCCTAGGGAAGCCCAAACGCCTGGGAACACCCTAGAGACACCCAACGGAACCTCGAACCCTGCGGGGATGTCCTGGGGACACCCAAGGGACCCTAAACCTCCGGGAACACCCTAGGAACACCCCAGGGATCCCCAAACCCCTCCAGGCCACCCCAGGGACACCTCAGGGACACCCCAGGGACCCCCAAACACCTCAGACCACCCCGGGGACACCCCAGGCAAGCCCAAACTCTTCCAGGCCACCCTGGGGACACCCTAGAGACCCTCAAACCCCTCCAGGCCACCCCAGGGACACCCCAGGGACCCCCAAACACCTCAGACCACCCTGGGGACACCCCAGGGACCTCCAAACCCCTCCAGGCCACCCCAGGGACGCCCCTGGGACTGCGCCAGGGTGGCACTCACGCAGTGGGGGCAGCTCCAGCGGCCCTCGGGCGCCCGGTCGAGCTCGGGGTCGAGGCAGACGAGGTGGTAGGCGCGGGGGCAGGTGTCGCACAGGATGATCTCGCCGCCTTGCTGGCACACCTCGCAGTAGTCCTGGTGGTCCGTCTCGTAGCCGTCCACCTCCTCCTCGCCGCCGGCGCCTGCGGGGACACGGGGCACGGTGTTGGCCCCCAGGACTGTGGGCACAGGGACCCCGGGACACCCCAGGAGCAGGCTATGGGGAGCCCCAAAATGCCCAGGAAGACTGGGGTGGGGACTCTCAAGATGCCCTGGGGAGAGGCCGTGGGAGAGGGACCCCAAAACGTGGTGAGAAGAGTGGGGGCGGGGGTCCTGGGGACCCTGACATACCCCAGGGGGAGGCCACAGGGATGGGGACACCCCGAGATCCTCTAAAACACAGAGAAAAGATTGGGGGATGGGGGGTCCCTGGGGGGTAGATGCTGGGTAGACATGGGGACCCTGAGGACCCTGACGCACCCTGGGGAGAGGTCGTAGAGATGAGGACTCTGGGGACCCCCAAAACGCTGGGGAAAGACTGGGGGCTGGGGACCCTCGGGGACTCCAACAGCCCCACGAAGACATTATGGCGCTGGGGACCCTCACAGGTCCTTGGGGGCCCCAGCACTCCCCCACAAGGCATCACGGGGCTGGGGACCCCCGGGGACCCCCAAAGGGAGAAGCTGTGTGGCTGGGGACCCCCAGAGCCCCCCCCCCCCCGTCAACCAAGGACCTGGGGATGTGACTGTGGACCCTCGGGGGGACGCTATGGGGCTGGGGACCCCCGGGGACCCTTGAGCCCCCCGGCACGAGTTGAGGCCGGTGGTGGGGGACCTTGGGGGCACACAGGGCAGGGGGCTGTCTCTCACCATGCGGCGGTGCGGCGCCGGGCACCACCGGGCCCCGCTCCCGGTTCAGGATAGTGCAGGGGGCTGGAAACACAAACGGGGGTTATGCCGGTGGCTGCAGCCCCGGGGACGTCCCCGGGGGGCCGGGGGGGGGACGCGGTGATGGCAGCGGTGGCAGCTGGGGACACTCACCCTTCTTCTTCTTGCGACCAGGTCGGCCCCGCTTGAGTTTCTTGACGCGGCCCGAAGCGTCGGAGCGCACCGAGGCGCTGTGCACGCTGGAGCTCTCGGCGTCCGACTCCTCCTCGGCCTCGCCGGCCTCGTCACTCTGAAACGTGAGCGAAGCCGTGAGGGCCCCGGCCGCGCCGGGCGGGGGGACGGCAGGGCGTTCGCCCCCTGGGGAAGCCGGGACCGAGGGGTGCCCCGCGGAGTCCCCCAGGGTTGGGGAGAGACGGTCAGATGGGGACGCGGTGCAGGGTGGGAGCTGGACCGCAGAGGAGATCCAACGCGGGGGGAAACGGATTGCGGGGGCTGGATCTGATCTGGGGGGATATGGATCCCGGGGGAGATCCGATGGGGGGGGGGATGCGGACGCCGGAGGGGGCACCGGTTCGGGGGGATTTGGACACGAAGAGGGAGGAACGGCTCCAGGGAAACATGGATCCGGGGGAGGGACACGACATGGCGGGATGCAGACCCTGGGGAGGCTCCAGGCTGGGAGATCGTGCACCCTGGGGCAGGATCCGATACTGGGGGGAAACGAACCCCGAGGGGGCTCCAGTTCGGGGGGGACACAGACCCCGGGGGGGGCACCATCCCTGGGGACAGGAGAGGACCTAGGCGTCCGGGGCCGGGCCGGGCTGAGCCCAGCGTCTTACCGAGCTGCTCTTCTTGCGCTTGCCGCCGATGACGCCCAGCTTGATCTTGAGCGGCGCCATCTTCTTCCCCTTCATCTTCCTCTTCAGCTCGGGCACCCGGGGGCTCTTGCTCCGCTTCTTGTGGCCGGGCCCTGCGGCAGACGGGACCTGAGCCAGGGACCCGGGGACGGCCCCCGCCGGACCCAGGCGTCCGGGCGCCTGGCACCCCTCGGCACTTTCGCCGCTCGCGCCTCGCGGTCCTCCCGGAGCCCAGCGAGGACCCAGGCGTCCGGGCGGCACTCACCCTTCCCTTCCTTGGTCTTGGCCTTGCGGAGGGGGGCGGGCTGGGGCTCGGCGGCCACGGCCGAGACGGCGGCCGACACTTGCTCGGCCACGGCGGCGGCGGCAGCAGCGGCGGCGGCGGCCACGGCGGCCGCGGAGCCCTTGAAGGGGTTGTTGGCGCTGAACTCCCGCCACTTGGCCCCCAGGATCGTCATCATCTTCGACATGGGGATTTTGGGGTTCTTCTTGGCGATCAGGGGCCTGGGCGGGCCGAGAGGGAAGCGGGCTGGGAACCCAGGCGTCCGGGAGGGCCCCCGATGCCACCGGGGGAGCCCAGGCGTCCGGGTGCAGCACTCCCACACCCAGGGCGCCATGAGGGACCCAGGCGTCCGGGCAGAGCACGCGCCCCGAGCGCTGAGAGCGCCCCGTGGGCGAGCATCCCTGAGGGATTAGGTTGAAGCCCCCCCGGTAGCACTCCGAAGTCCCAAGGGAAGGGGGTCAAGGCCACCCTGCAGCACCCCGAGGGCCCTGCGGCACCCCGAGGGCCCCCGAAAACACGGGGCCCCAAGGGAACGGGATCGAGGCGGCCTCACAGCCGACCCCGCAGCATGCCGAAGTGTCCACAGCACCCGGGGGGGCCCCCGCGCGAGCACCCACCTCATGAACTGGCTGAAGGCCTTGTAGTTGGTGAGCGTGTGGTAGTCCTCCTCCGTGAAGACGTGGTCGACGTCCTCCAGCCCCCAGGCGCCCAGCAGCTGCGCCGACGACTTCTGCTCCACCGGCTGTGCCACAGGGACGGGTGAGGCGGGGGGGGACAGGGACGGGCCCAGGGCCGCCAGCACGGGCGAGCCAGGGGAATTTTGGGTGCCCACAAGCCCCAGCACGGGTGTTCGAGTGCCCACAAATCCCAGCACTGATGCTCAGATACCCACGAGCACCAGGGTGGGTTTTGGGGGACCCACAAGCCCTCGCACCAGTGTTTGAGCACCCATGAGACCCGAGACGGGTGTCTGAGCACCCACAAGCCCCAGCACGGAGGCTCAGACACCCACGAGTCCTGGCACAGGTCTTTTGGGCGCCCACAAGCCCCAGCACGGAGGCTCAGACACCCACGAGTCCTGGTGCAGGTTTTTTGGGGGCCCACAAGCCGCAGCATGGGTGCTTGGGCACCCACGAGCACCAGCACACTTTTTTTGGGTGCCAACAAGCCCCAGCATGGGTGCTCAGACACTCACAAACCCCAGTGCAGGTTTTTGGGTGCCCACGAGCCCCAGCACCCACAAAGCCTGCTGGGGTCCAACGCCTCTCCCTGGGGCTCGCAGCGCAGCCAGGTGTCCCCAACACCCTCCCCTCAGCGCCCGGGACACGGGGACAGTCCCTCCAGGGGTGGCTGTGCCCCCCCAGGTGATGCCCATCCCTGGGGCGGTACCTTCACTTTCTGGCCTCCCTCTTCGTCCATCTTTTTCCGGCGCTTCGTCTTCTTCTCCTTCTTTTCGCGGTGCTTCCTTCTCTTCTTCTTGGCCACGCCGCCGTAGTCGCTGCCGCCGCTCTCCGACTTCTCCCGGTACTCCTCGCGCTCCGACTCAAACTCATCCTCGCTCACCTGCGCCGCGAGGGAGCGGCATGAGCGCAGCAGGCCGCCGAGCTCCCCGCTGGCCCCGCGCGGCGGCACGCCGCCAGGAGGACGAGGCCCCCCGGACTCCTGGGCTCGCGGACGGAAACGCCGGCGGGGGGCAGCGAGCCCAGCCAGGCGGAGGCAGGGCCGGAAGCGCCTTGGCTCGCCGGCCGGGCCTGGCACGGGCGCGACGAGGGAATTCGGGGCGAGCGCGGTGCCAAGAGCGGCGAGGAAACCCCCGGCCGGAGGCAAGGGAGAGGAGGAGCGAGGCGCGTGGGGCCGGCCGCTTGCTGGGGGGGGCCGGGGGGCTGCCAAGGCCCTGGGGGGGCCTGCGGCGGCCAGGGCTTTGGTAGCTAATTGCAGCTGAGCGGGCAATTAGTGCTAATTGAGGTCCCCCGGCCCGCGGGCGGCAGAGGAAGCGCCGCTTCCGCCAGCTCGGCCGTGCTGCTGCCGCAGCGCTGGCCAGCAGCACCCGGTCCCAGCGAGCCCCGTGCCACGGGGTGGGTGGGGGGGACAGGGGGCTGCCAGTCCTCCCCCCCACCCTGGGACGGGACGTTTCCCCCTGCAACTGGGAGCATGGACCCAGGCGTCCGGGTGCTGCACAGACCCCTAAAACCATGTCAGGGACCCAGGCGTCCAGGTGCTTCCCAACCCCCCCCCCCCAGGGATGCGATCAGGACCCAGGCGTCCGGGAGGTGCCAAGGGGGAGGCGACTCACTAGTTTTTTCCGTTTCCGGGGCTTCCCTGGCTTGTTCTCCTTCTGCTTCCGGGGGCCTCTCTTCTTCTTCTTGACGCCCAGCGCGCCGTCCAGGCCCCGCAGCACGTCGTCGTCGCCGTCTGCGGGCACACGGGGCAGCTGCTGAGCGGGGGGCGGCTCCCCGCCGATTCAGCGCTCGAGCCGGCCGAGACGTGGGACAGGAATAAAACGTGCCGGCTCCGTCCCGTCCGGCTCGGAAAGCCGCCGTCTACGTCCCGGAGCATTGCGCCGGGGTCGAGCCGGTGCTGCCCTCCCGGAAAGCGCTTCCCCGCAGCCGAGCTGCGCGTCGCGCCGGCTGAACGGGGTCAGGCGACGGCAGCAGCCGGCAGCGGCTTTCCAGAGGCAGCGAGGGATCCGCGCGGAGGAAACCTCCCCGTGCCCAGAGCTATATTTACTCCTGCCAGAGCCGTGTGATTTCCCCGGAGGGCGGACAGCTGCGCGCTGGTATTTACTCGCCAGCTCCGGGGAGGCTCTGGAGCCGGCCGGCCGCGGGTAACGCCAGTTGTGCCTGGGGGAAGCTGCCAGGAGAAGAGGCGCTTTTTGCCTCCGCGCCTGCCGTCCGGGTGGCGGCGGCCCCACGGCGGCTCTCGTCCTACCTCCCGCTCTGCCGCCGGGCCTCCGGCCGGCTCCGGGAGCCCGGGGCAGCTTGGGAGACGACGGAGCTTATCAATGAGCGGCTGGCATGAATCTGGATGAAGGACAGTTTTCGGTTTACACCGGCTCGGGCCATTCGCAAAGCGGAGCCGCGTCTCCGTTGAGCCCTCTCCGGCCCCAGGGCGGCGACCGGAGCCGACGTCTCCATCCGAAGTCGCCTTAGAGCCAAGCCGGGAAGCGCTGTGGAAGCAGCTCCCCGTGGGGACGGGGACGTCCCCGCAACCCCGAAGTCCTCCCCGCGACGAACGCCGGGGGCTTTTTCCGCGCGTTTGCCGGGAGCCCAGGGTGGCCAGCGCGGCCGAGCACCCTGTGCCGCTGGGCAGAGACGAGCGCCTCGGCCTGGCCCAAAACCTCGGCCTGGCCCAAATCAGGGGCTGCGCCCGCCCGGCTCGGCTGCCGGGGGGGGGGGGTTCAGCTACCGCTGTGGTTTTTCTTGTTAATCCTGTTACTTAAAGTCAGAAAAAAAAAAACAAACATTTTTTTTTTGCTCCAGGGGAGAAAAGCCCCGGGAATAAACTCCTTTGGGCAAAACCTAACAAAAACGGAGCCTGCTCCCCTGCCGGCCCTTCCTCTCCGTCCCCAGGAGCGAGTCGGGTTTGCCAGCACCGCCGCCCCTGGAAACGGGGTTTTTTTTCCCCCTTTTGGTGGTGGGGGGGAGGGGGTTACAGTGTTGGATTCTGCCAATTCGCAACGTGGAAAAAAAAAAAAAAAAAACTGAGTCAGACCACCCACACGCACGCACAACCCAGCCTCAAGACAAAAAACACACGGGAGATTGTACGCGTAACGCGAGGATCGGGGCTCTTTCTTGTCTGCTGGCTGGCTCGCCGCCTTCCCCCCGTGTCTTTTTTTTTTTCCTTCCCCTTTTTGCCTTCTTAAGTAACAAAAGCGGCGCCTGTGGGCCCAGGCCTCCGGGAGCTGGGCCTTTGGGACGCGACCGCCGGGAAAACGGGGCAGAAAGCTGCAAAAGGCAGAGGATGAGCCGCGCGAGAGCCTCGGCTTTTTGCATGGCGGCCGGGGGGGGGGAATCCTGCTTCTGGGAGCCGCTTCCCCCTCGCTCGCCCCGGCGGCGCCGCCAAGGCAAAGCCCCCCTGGCGCCAGCCGAGATTTCCACCTGCTCTCAGCAGCCGCGATGCCCAACGCGCAGCTTCGCGAACACCCGGGGACAGCCGGCGCGGAAGCCGTTAGCGGCTCGGCGCTGCCCCGCTGCTCCCGGGAGGTGCCGGCGGCCGACGCGAAGCCCCGCGACCCAGGGGCTTTCTTTTTTTTTGTGGGAGCTTTTGGGGTTTCTTCCCCTCTTTCTTTTTCCCTAGCGCTCCTCTTAATTCGGTGTCGGTGCAACGTGCCGGTTTGGCAACCCCGGAGGCGGAATATAATTAGGAGACGGAAACAACCGGGGCTCAGCGCTGATATTGCTAAGGAGAAGGGCCGGCACGGAGGAGCTTGAAGCTGGAGGAGCCGCCGGGGCCGCGTGTGCGCTGCTGCACCCCTTGGACCACGCTCAAATCTCCTCAGAAACGCCCACGGAGGGGTTTTATCCCCAAAAGAGGTTCCCCGGCGGAAGGGGCCGCGAGGGCCGGCGTGCTCCCCAGGCGGTTTCCTTCCTCCCGCGGCCGGCAGCCTCTTTCCTCCTCGGCCGCACGAGCGGACGGAGCGACCGCCCGCCCTGGCGCAGCTCCTCCTCCCCGGGCGACGGGCCCGACCGCCGGAGGATTCCCCAACGGGCCGCCGTCCTCGCCGCGATCCCACCCCGACCCCGGAGCGGGAACGGCGGCGGAGATGCCCCCGGCCGCCTCCGTGGGGTTTCTTTGTGTTTTACTTTGGCAGCCGGGCCGAGCCCGAGGACAGAAGTGACGCCCGAGCGGGCCGCGCGAGGATAGAGGGGTACCGGGCCGGCACGTGGGCCCCTGCGGCGAGTTGGCAAGGCCTCGGCGCGGCTCTCCCCGTAAATCAGCGCTGGCACCCGTCCGCGGCCTCGCTGACAAGCCTCGGCGAGAGAGGTCAAGGGATAAACGGTGGCAGGAAAACACAGCCGAGCGCCGCGGGTCAGAGATTAAGCGCGCCGCCGAGGAGGGGAACCGGCCGCGAACTCGGGGCCGCCCCCTCGGCGGGCCGGCGGCCGCGCTGGGGCTCCGCGCAGGGGCCGGCGGCTCGGCCTGGCGGGCGCGGGAGAGGAAGCGCGACCTGCCAGCCTGCCGGGGTCAGATTCCTCCTCTAATCCTCTGGCATTGCCCAAACTCGCGCGCTGCCAAGTAACCCGGCCGCGAGGTTTCGGGGAAGAGCGCGAAGCCAAGGGTTGGCCGAAGTCGGGCCCGGGAGTGGAAACAAACAAACAAAAAAAGGCAGGAAAAGGAAAAAGCCAGCCAGCCCCCCCCCACCCCCCCGCCTGCTCCCGCCCCGGGGCGCACGGGCGGAAATACAAGGGGCCCCCCGCGCCTCCCCCCCCACCCCGGAGCCCAGCGGCGGGGGAAGCCCCGGCCGGGCGCGCCGCTCCCCTCCGCCGCGCGCCGGGGGGGGGGCGGGGGGGGGGGAATCCGGCCCGGCGGGAGGGCGGCGCGGCCGGCTGGCTCCGGCGGCCCGCGGGGCGCAGTCACCTGGTGGCGTTCCCCGCATGGCGCCGGGTGCCGCTGCCGCGCGCCGGGCCGGCCCCCGCTCAGCCCCGCCGCCTGCCATCAATCTTGGGCCTTTTTTTTTTTTTTTTTTTCCGCTTTTCCCCTTTTTCAGCGCTCCCCCCCCCCCCCGGTTCCCTAATCACGATATTAATACACATGCGCGGCCGGCATGAATACTTTGGCAGGCAATCAACTAGAATTTTCCACACACGTGACGCTTCCACTCCCCTTACCTTGAAAAAATACATATATGTGTGCGTACAGGCAGAGACGCGCGCACAGGCGGCGCGCCTGTACCCACCGCTCCTGCCTCTCGCACCACCAGCCACCGGCAGTTGTTTAATCGCGAGCAGAAACAAAGACCCTCGCGTGCGGCAGCCGCGCGGGCCGCTCGCATCTTTAAATCGTTAGCGCGTGCGGGTTAACAAAAAAAAAGGGGGGGGGGAACCAAGAGGGGGCCAAGGCTGGGCTCCTCCGAGTTCGGAGCGGAGAGGGGCGAAAAGCCCTTTTCCTGGGGTGGTGGTGGTGGTGGGGGGGAACGGTGGGGGGTTTTTTCCCCCCTCTCCCGGGTTATCTTCTTCTGATTTTTTTTTCGAAAGAGCAGCTGGAAAATGGCAGGTTGGCCGGGGAGGGGTTTGCCGTGCAACTTCATCGCGTGACGCATCTCATCACCCCCCCCGCCGCCGCCGCCGCCGCCGCGGCTTTCCTCCCTCCCTCCCCCTCGGAAGAAGTCGGGCGCTCGAGCGAAGCCGCCCCGCTTCCAGGAGCGCGCGACTCCCCGGCAGCCCTCCATTGTTCGCAGCTGGCGGGGGAAAAAAAATAAATAAATAAGGAAGGAAGAGCGAGGGCCGGAGCGGGGGGACGCGCGGCCTCGGAAAGGGAGACTGCGCTCCGTTGAACGGCGCAGGGAGGGAGGCAGGCCGGCCGCGGGGAGAGGGGGGGATCCGGCGGGAGGGAAGCTCTGCCAGGGGAAACCTCGCGGCGTGCCGGGCCCGGAGCCGGCTGCGGAGCGAGCCCGGCCGGCGGCCAGCCGGCGGCTTCCCCGGAGCGAGCGCTCCGCCGCCGGGGTCACGCGGGGCCGGACCGCCGCGGCCGGGGGGGGGGGCGTCCCGGGAAGCGGAGGAGCGTCGACGTTTCGGGTAACGGCCGGGAGCCCCCTCCGCGCCAGCACCCGTTTCCTGCCGGCGCCGCTGGCGACACAAAGGGAAAGGGGGCGGCGAGCCAGGCCGCCCTCCCGCTGCCCCGCTCCGGGGAGGCCGCAAGCTACAATCGCGAAGGGAGGTCTCGGCTGCGTCAAAGCCGGGGCGCCGTTCCCGGCGCCTTCCCCGCGGCCGGGAGCTGGGAATCGCGCCGGGATCGGGGCCGTGCTCGGGGCCCGCGCGGCCCGGCCAGCAGACTAATAAATAATCAGCAGGCGAGGAGCTCGGGGAGGTTTGCGGATTCTTTTCTTTCAAGGCTCCAAGTTTTTCTGGGCGGAGAATCAGGAAGGAGCAAAGTTTCCTTAGGGAACGAGAAATGCTGGTTTCTCGCAGAGGCCAATCTGCTTTTAAAATTAAGGCGCACGCGTTTCTGACCATTTTGAGACGGAGACTTCATTTTAAAACCGGGTTTGGAAAGAAAACGCAGGAGCGGCACTTTGCAACCGAGTTGCTTTTGCTGCCCTGAACTGAGATTTTTTTTTTTTGGGGGGGGGGGGGGGGGGGGGGGACTCACGAGGAGGAAAAAAAATCCCTAACCGGCCCTAAGTTTTAGGTCTCCATCTCGAAGACCTCGGCGAGGTTTCCTCGCCTCGGCAAATCCCGCGGCCGAAGCTCTGCCTCGAAACCTCCCTCCGTGGCAGAGCTTTCACCCGCGACGGTGAATCGCGCCCCGAGCCCGCGGGAGCGGGGCCGCGCGGCCCGGCTCCTCGCCGCCCAGCGCGCGCCCGCGGAGGAGAACCGGCGGCGTTTTTCCACGCGAATTCCGCTGCTCCGCTTCTTGCCCCCCGTTTCCGGCCTTTTTTCAGCGCTCCCCTCCTCGCCGCCAAGCCTCTCTCCCGCCGCTGCTCCCCCGCGCGCACCCCTTCCTCGAAAGGGAGCGAAGCGGAACAGATTTTGCTGGGGAAAATCCAAAGCTGGGGAGGCAAATCGCGCAGGGTAAAAACGCTCCTAAAAACACCAGGCTTCTGCTTAAACCGCGCTCCAATCCCCAACGCTGAAAACCGAGATTTGAACAAGAAAATAAAACCAAAGCAGGGCTCCGGCGCCCGAAAGCGAGCCGACGCCTGGTCCGAGGCGCGCGCGCGTGCGCTGCTTGGCGGGGCCGGTGGCTGCCGGAGCCGTGCCCTCCCTCGGCCCGCGTCCCCGGCGTCACCCCGCCGCGACCCGCGGGGGCGCAGCCGGCGCGTCCCCCGCTCCGGCCGGCCGGGGCCGCGCTGCCAGGGCCAGGGCCAGGGCCGGCAGGCGCCCCGCGCGTGCGCGTTGTCGGCTCCCGCCAAGGCTGGTGGCCCCGCTGAGCGCCCGCCTGCCTGCCGGCACCCGCGGGCGGCCCAGGCCTCGAGGGGATGGGAGACGCACCGGGGCCCGCCGGCACCCGCGAACCCCGCCGCGGGGGCGCCTGTGATGCACCCGGAGCCTGCTGGCACCCTCGGACCCCGCTGCAGGGGCGCCCGCGATGCCCTCGGCCTGCCGGCACCTGCAGACCCCGCTGCGGGGGCACCCACGACGCCCTCGGCCTGCCAGCGCCCACGGACCCTGCTGTGGGGGCACCTGCAGACCCCGCCACGGGGGCGCCCGCGACGCCCTTGGCCTGCCGGCACCCGTGAACCCCACTGCAGGGGCGCCCGTGATGCACCCGGAGCGTGCTGGCACCCGCGGACCGCACCATGGGGGCGCCCGCAACGCCCTCGGCCTGCCGGCACCCGCGAACCCTGCCGCAGGGGCACCCATGATGCACCCGGAGCCTGCTGGCACCCGCAGACCGCACCATGGGGGCGCCCGCGACGCCCTCGGCCTGCCAGCACCCGCGAACCCTGCCGCGGGGGCGCCTGCGACGCCCTCGGCCTGCCGGCACCCGCAGACCGCACCATGGGGGCGCCCGCAACGCCCTCGGCCTGCCGGCACCCGCGAACCCTGCAGCGGGGGCACCCATGACGCCCTCGGCCCGCCGCCGGCACCTGCGGACTACACCATGGGGGCACCCGCAACGCCCTCAGCCTGCCAGCACCCGCAGACCCCACCGCGGGGTCACCCACGACACCCTCGGCCCGCCGGCACCCACGAACCCCGCCGCGGGGGCACCCGTGATGCACCGGAGCCTCCTGGCACCTGCGAACCCTGCTGTGGGGGCACCCGTGATGCACCCGGAGCCTGCTGGCACCCGCGGACCACACCATGGGGGCACCCGCGACACCCTCGGCCTGCCGGCACCCGTGAACCCCGCCGCGGGGGCGCCCGCGACGCCCTCGGCCTGCCGACACCCGCGAACCCTGCCGCGGGGGCGCCCGTGATGCACCCGGAGCCTGCCGGCACCCGCGAACCCTGCTGCGGGGGCGCCCGTGATGCACCCGGAGCCTGCTGGCACCCGCGGACCACACCATGGGGGCACCCGCGACACCCTTGGCCTGCCGGCACCCGCGAACCCCGCCGTGGGGGCACCCACGATGCACCCGGAACCTGCCGGCACCCGTGAACCCCGCTGCGGGGTCACCCACGACACACTCAGCCTGCCGGCACCCGCGAACCCCGCCGCAGGGCACACACACCCCCACCACGGGGTGCCGAGCACCCTGGATCCTGTCGGGCGCCCTGTGGCACCCACTGCCCCACGCGACAGGGTATTGACGGCCCTAGAGCCCAGCAGGCGCCCTCCCGGCACCCCACGCAGGGGGTGCCGAGCACCCTGGATCCTATCAGCACCCACTGCCCCACGCCACGGGGCGTCCAGCACCCCAGAGCCCATCAAGCACCCTCCCGGCACCCCACGCAGGGGGTGCCGAGCACCCTGGATCCTATCAGCACCCACTGCCCCACGCCACGGGGCGTCCGGCACCCCATGCAGGGGGTGCCGAGCACCCTGGATCCTATCAGCACCCATTGCCCCACGCCACGGGGCATCCAGCACCCCAGAGCCCATCAAGCACCCTCCTGGCACCCATCACCGCGCGCCATGGGACACCCAAACGCCCCAGAGCCCAGCAGGCACCCATCACCCCATGCCATGGGACGGCAAGCACCCTAGAGCCCATCAAGCGCCCTCCTGGCGCCTATCGCCCCATGCCACAGGGTGCCGAGCACTCCAGAGCCCAGCAGGCACCCATCACCCCATGCCATGGGGCGCCGAGCACCCCAGAGTCCATCAGGCGCCGTCCTGGCACCCACTGCCCTACACTATGGGGTGCCGAACAGCCCAGGGCCCATCAAGCGCCCTCCCGCTGCCCATCGCCCCACGCCATGGGGTGCCGAGCACCCTAGAGCACGTCAAGCACCCATCACTGCATGCCACAGGGTGCTGCGCACCCTAGAGCCCCTCAGGCGCCACCCCGACACCCATCGCCCTGGAGCACAGGGTGCTGAGCACCCTGGAGCCCATTGGATGCTCTCCTGACACCCACTGCCCCACACAACAGGACATTGAGAACCCTGGCTCCCCTCAGGCACCCGCCCGGCACCCACCGCCCCACACCAGGGGGTATCGAGCACTCTAGAGCCCCTCAGGGCCCTCCCAGCACCCCCCCATCCCACATCACCGCGCGCCGAGCACCCTAGACCCCTTCAGACACTCTCCCAGCACCTCTCACCCCACACCATGGGGTATCGAGCACCCTACAGCCCCTCAGGCGCCCATCGCCCCACAACACGGGCTATCGAGCACCCTACAGCCCCTCAGGCGCCCATCGCCCCACAACACGGGCTATCGAGCACCCTACAGCCCCTCAGGCACCCATCGCCCCACAACACGGGCTATCGAGCACCCTACAGCCCCTCAGGCGCACATCACCCCACAACACGGGCTATCGAGCACCCTACAGCCCCTCAGGCACCCATCGCCCCACAACACGGGCTATCGAGCACCCTACAGCCCCTCAGGCGCCCATCGCCCCACAACACGGGCTATCGAGCACCCTACAGCCCCTCAGGCACCCATCGCCCCACACCAGGGGGTATCGAGCACCCTCCAGCCCCTCAGGCACCCATCGCCCCACAACACGGGCTATCGAGCACCCTACAGCCCCTCAGGCACCCATCGCCCCACACCAGGGGGTATCGAGCACCCTACAGCCCCTCAGGCACCCATCGCCCCACAACACGGGCTATCGAGCACCCTACAGCCCCTCAGGCACCCATCGCCCCACAACACGGGCTATCGAGCACCCTACAGCCCCTCAGGCGCCCCCCCACCCCACTCACTCCACGGGGGCACCGAGCGCCCTCCCTCCCCTCAGGCGCCCCCCACCCCACGGCGGCGGGGTGGGGGGGGGTCCATGGGGCAGGCGGCCCCCTGGTGGGGGAGGGGCACCGTTTCGCACAGCCGCCCCTCCCCCACCCCAGGGACTAACGGCGGCGGCGGGGGGGGGGAAGGGAGGCGGCGCCCGGACGGCGCCCCCCCCCTTCCACAGCCGTTAACGGAGAGTTGGGGGGGGGGGAAGGCCCTCAGCGAAACCGCCCCCCCCCCCGTGACGACGCGGAGCCGCTGAGGAGGAGGAGGAAGAAGAACGCGGTAGGTGGGGGGAGGAAGGCCGCGACGGTGTCCCCCCCCCCCCATACAACGGTTGGGCGGGGAGGGCCGGCGCTCGCTCCCCTCCACGCGGGCGGGCGCGTTAAACCGGGGAGAGGCTTAGAAACGCCCCCTCCCCCTCCACAAACGGAACGGAGCCGTTGAGGAGGAAGAGGAAGAGCTCGGTGGGGGGGGAGGGAGGAAGGCCAGGCCGATGCCCCCCCCCCCACCTCCCCTTTACACACATCCACTCACCCGGCCGCGGGGGGGAAGAGCTCGGCGCGGGCGGGCGCGTTAAACCGGGCAAAGCAGCGCGGCGCCTCTGTGTGTGTGTGTGGAAGGGGGGGGGCCTAGAAACCGCTTCCCCCCCCCCCACACACAACCAAACAGTCCGGAGCCGTTGGGCAGCGCGCGCGCGCGCCCGTTCGGCGGCCGGGAGGGCGGCGGTTGGGGGGGGGGGCCTAGAAACCGCCCCCCCCCCCCCCGCCGCCCCGCAACGGTCCGGAGCCGTTGGGCAGCGCGCGCGCGTTCGGCGGCAGCGCGGGGAGGGAGGGGGGGGTGGAACGTTCGGCCCCTCAACGTTCGAAAGCCGTTGGCGGTTGTTTACAAACACGGCGCCCCCCCCCCCTTCAAAGCCGTTAGCGGGGAGGGGGGGGGGCGCGCGCGCGGCGGCGGCGGGAAGCGGGGCCGGGGTTGGGGGTGGTGGGGGGGGGGAGGTTGTTTACCTGGAGGCGCCTCAGTCGCCTCAGCGGCCGCGGCGGGAGCTGATGCTGCGGGCGCGGGCGCCAGCGGCACCGCCGCCTGCACGGCTGACAGGAATATGTCGCCGGGGCTGTTGTCCCCGGCTCCGTCTTCCTCCTCCTCCTCTTCCTCCTCGTCTTCTTCGTCCCCCTCCACCTCAGACACCACCATCTCCTCCTCCTCTTCCTCGTCCTCCCTCAGAGGGGAAGCCATGGTGGTGCTGGGGGTGGGGGGGGGGGCAGGGAGGGAGAGAGAGAGAGAGGGAGTGAGTGAGAGAGGAGAGAGAGGGAGAGAGAGAGAGAGAAAAGAGAAGGGGGGGCGGCCCCCCTCCGCCACACACCAAAAAAAATCCTCCCCCCCCCCCCGCGCAGCACCTCAGCCTGAGGAGAAAACGGCAGGAAAAAGTCCCGCGAATGCAGCCATGAACCCCCCCAAAACAGCGAGAAAACTCCCCGAACTTTTCTTCCCCCGCCGACTTCCCCCCCCTTCCTTTCCTCCCCTGCCAAAAAAAAAAAAAAAAGAGAGAAAGTTGGGGGGGGGGGAAGAAAGAGAGAGAAGAGAGGTTAAAAATACATTGAAATTCTGAGGGGGCAGCTCGGAATAATATTTTCCACAAGAGCAAGGAACAAAAATGGCCGCCCTTAAATTATTTTTAAAACCGACCCCCCCCCCCCTTCCCTCAACCCCGGGAGGTTACCGAAAAAAAAAAAACCCCAAATCCCCCCCACCCTTTATTAAAAAAAAAAAAGAAAGAAAAAAAACCAAAATGGCTGGCTTATTTTTTTTTTTTTAAGTCACCCCCTACTCCCACACACACACCTCTTCCTTGAGGTTAAAAAAAAAAAAAGATTAAAAAAAAAGCCTCAACAAAAATCAGGCAAGAAAAAAAAAAGCAGCCTAGATTCCCCCCCCCCTTTTTTTTTTTGTTGTTGCTGCTGCTGCTCGGAATATATATAGCTGGCGATATAAAATAATTCTGATTTTTGGCTTGCTGGCCCCTCTCTCTCTCTCTTTTTTTTTTTTTTTAATCTCTCAGAAGATCTCAGATCAGTGCATAAGATGAACAATATTTGTATATTCCTGGCGCTGGGGGGAACTGAAAGAGAAAGATTTCTGCATAAAACAAAGATGGCTGCTCTAAATTATTTCTTTTTTTTTTTTCCTCCCTCCCCTTATACTTCCCCCCCCACCTCCCTCAATAAAAATATTTTTTGCGGGGGGGGGGGAGAGAGAAAAGGCTGGATTAATCAGTACTCATGCTCAGTATGACATCAGCATAAATTGTTAAAGGTTAACTAGTTCCATACTAGTAACACCACGAGATTTTTTTTTCCGCCCGCTTTCCTTGCTTTACTAGTACAGGCGGAAAAAAAAAAAAAAGGGAGAAAAAAAAAAACAAGGGGGGGGCTTTTTTTTCCCCCTCCCTTCCCTACTTTTAAATACTTCAGAAGGGAGTGGTGTGTGTGTGTGTGTGTGTGTTTTTTTATTTTCCCTCCCTACTCTTTCTTTCTTTAGGCTGTAGGGCAAGGAAGAACAAAAAAAAAAAAAAAAAAAAAAGGGAAAGAAAAGAAACAGCCTTGAAAAATCATTTAAGCGCATGGTCCAAATTCGTTTAAGTGCATCGTTAGGAATGATTTAACTGTGTGTTTTCCTCCACCGGCGTTCAAAGCCAACGCGCCTCCCCGGGTAAAACCGACACCGAGAAATAATTAAAAGGGAGAGAAACCCCCCCCGCCCCCCCCACCGCCGCGATTGCCCCGCTTTGCTGGCGAGAAACACTCACCCCTTTCTCTTTTTCTCCCCGTAGCTTCCCCCGTAAAAATTGGGGTGAAAAACGCGATGTTTTCACCGCTCCGCCGTGCTGCTTTCGGAGGTGAGCAGGGAAAAGGGGATTTTTCACCCCGGGGCCCCCGATGTCTCCCGCTTTGTCTGCGCACGGAGCAATGACCCCCAAACGCCCCCAAATCCCCCCCGAAGCAAGGGGGCCCGGGGAGGAGCCCTTCGGGGCGCCCCGATGGGCTTTTCGGGGGCGGCGGGATGACACCACCAGGGCATTTTTGCAGCATTTTTGCCCCCGGAGCATCTTTTCGGCCCCAGAAGGCAGCCTCGCTCTCCCCAGATCGTCCTGGTTTTCGAACCGCCGCGTGCCGGGCCCTCGGGATTCGTTCCCGCTGCTTCCTAAGAAACGCTTTCATCTGTTGAACGTTACACTTAAAAAAAGGTGCGATGGGGGAAACGCAAACTCACCTCGAGGCCCAAAGCCGACGAGCCGGCGGCCGCTGGACGGCAGCCCAGGACCCTGCTTTTATTTTTCCCTTCTTCTCCATCTCTCTTTTTTCCCCCAAATAATTCATCAAACACGTTCCCCGCTCAGGTCAGAGGAGCTTTTCACCTCACCTGTGGGGTTTTTTTCCCCCCCTCCCTCCACCGACAAATTGCAAATAACGATTATTAATTTCTTCCCAACCCTGATTTCGAGGCCTTTTGCAATCAGGCCTGCTCTGGACTCCGGCGATGCCCGCAGACCTGTTCCCGTGGCCCTCGGACACCGACCCCCTCCGCTTTTGGGAGAAAAAGCCTTTTCCGGACGGGATCCCAAACCCCTCGTGGTTTGCACGAAGCCAGAGCGCGGTAGGCGGGGCTGGTGTCCCCCCCAAAAAAAGGAAAAACTCCATAAATCCCCCCAAACTGCACCACAGCCAGGCCAAACTCCCGCTGCTCACCAAGAATTTAACACCAGGCACGGCTTCGATATTCATTTTTGGGCTTGTTCAGCTGCTTTTTTGCCCTACAAACCTGGCAAAAAATAGGTATTTTTGGGTGGGGAGGAAAGAAATCGTTGCGCAGAGCGAATCTCGCTCCCCGACCGCCCGTGCTCGGCGCCCACGGGGCCGCGCCGCTCGCCAGCCGCCTGCTTCCCGCGGCGCCTTTTATATTTAACCCAAGCTCCCCCCCGGGAGCACCGGCACCACGAATTCGTGTCGAAACGGCTCCCTCCTGGCGCGGGCGGCCAGCGGTTTGGGAGGAATTTGGAGACAAGAAGAATATGTTGATGCCCCCCCCCCAACCTTTTTTTGTTTTTTTTTTTCCTACCCAGTTCATGTTTATTTCTCACTTCCACAAGGTGGGTTTTTTTTCTTTTTCTTTGTTTTTTGCCAGTTCGGTCCTTTCGCGGCTGCCCCCTTTGACACCACTGTCCAGGCACCTTCTCTCTCCGCTCCCCTCCTGGCAGCTAACGGGCCGCGGAGCAACCTGCCGCCGCTAATTTTGTCGCGGGCAGGTTCCCCGGTAGCGTTTTTAACGATTTGCGAGGCTTTGACGGCCGGAGCGCACGTTCCCCGCCGGGAGAAACTTGCCTTAAACTTGACCCTGGCTGCTTGCGGCTTGGTCTCTGTTCCCTTGGGCACGGCCAGGGCAGGCTTTTCTTTTTTTCTCCCCCCCTTTTTTCTGTCTCTAACCCGTCTTTGATGTTTCTTCGCAGCTCAGCGACGGCCAGGGGCGCGACCGGAGCAACACGCGGCATGACGCTAATAGGGAAGTCGCAGCGCTTATCACCGCGTTTCACCCGGCGAGAGGGGTCACAGAGGCTTTTACGCGCCGACCGGCTTGGGGAAACGGTCGCCGTTGTGGGAAAACCTCCTGCGGAAGCTGCCGCTGCCTCTTCCATGCCTACTTCCTCCATCGCTTCGGTTTGGCTTCGTTTTCCTCCGCTAATAACGCTTTTGGGTGGCGGCGCAGCCCCTAAAAACAGGCCAGTGACTGGAGGGGACCAGCAGAGCGAAGCCCAGAACGGGGAACGTGGCAGCTCCGAGGGGACCGGGCCTTCCCGCCTCGCTTTCCAGCCCGGCTGCCCCGCGGCCGAGACGCTCCAGCTCCGGCGCTTCTTTCCCAGCTGCCTCATCGATTTAGCTAATAAACCCTCGTTTCCCACGGCATCGCGGCCAGACGGAGCCGAACGCGGCCAGACGGAGCCGACATCGCGGCCGAGGCCTCCGGGCAGCGTCGCGGGCGACGAGCAACTCCCCCGGCCTCGGGGCACGGGAACGTGGCGTTTACCGAGATGAGTAATTCCACGCGGAGGGGATTCCTGCTCTCGCGGGGGCCGCGGATCAGCCTTTTCCAGGGGATTTTCATTTCTAGAGAGGGGAGCGTTGGCGGCGCGACCGAGCCTGGCGCGTCTCCGTGGCAGAGCCGGCTGGAGCGGCGCGCGCAGCCCCGAGCCCTGGCAGCGCGTAATCCGCACCCCGTTCCTCTCGCTGGACAGCCGGAGCCGGAATCCGGCGCCAATTGGCAGCGCCGGGCTGATTCGCACCCGCCGAGGACTTAGCCCTGAAGGTAGCAGATAAAAGCGACAACCTCCAAAGAGAGCCCAAACCTCCTCTTCGGGGGGGGGGGGAGCGGAGCAAACGAGGCTTTGATTAGAGCCACGCGCCAGCTGCCTGCGCAGGGTCCAAGGGGGGGGGGGGGGGGAAGAAAAACGGACACACACACGGAAGGAGACGCAGCGAGACAGACGGACAGCGGAACAAGGACATGCAGAGACGCACGGAGGCCTCGGGATGCCGAGAGCGGTCGCGGCGGCAAGACTCGGCGGCGCGGGCGAGCGGCGTCCGGCTTCGCTCCACCTCTGGGTTACTGTAACGCGGCCTCGGGTCAGCGGCGAGGAGAAATCCCTGCCCACGTGACGCGGGGCCGCGCCAGCGGCTGGCAGCTCCCGCCGGGAGATGAAAGGCCGCGGAGGGGCCAGCGGGACGTGGCCGGCGCCCGGCTCGGGGGCGACGCGCCAGGCGGCCGCTCACCTGCGCTGGCCCCGGGGCGCTCGGCTGGCTCCTTGCTGCTGCTCCGGCCGGACACAACTGCAGGGAAACGCGGAGAACAAGAGGTTTTAGGTCAAGGCTGGATGTTTTCCAGGAGGGATTTTTCTTTGAACTGAAATTCAGTCCCCCCCGCCCCCCAGCAATTTTTTGGCACGTGTTTGAGCTCCAGCAGAGCGGTGGCACCCGCCTCACCTTGGCTGGGGGCACCGAAAACAAATCAAACCACCTGGATATTTGTCACGGAGGGAATCCTGAGGAAAGCTCCGGTTTCCCCTTTCTTCTGCAGCTGCCTCCCCCCTGCGCCCAACGCTACCAGTCCAGCCAAATCGAAGGGACGCCGCAAAAAAAATTCCCTCCGGTGGTGCCAGACCTGCCCTCCCGCCAGGTTGTTCTTCCCCCCTCTCTCCTCCCAAAAACAAGGATGAGAAAATAAAGTCTCTGTGCCCAACTCTTATCATAATCCTGGCGATAACGAGCACGCGCTGTGATTATTCCCTTCCCCCCGCCCCCCGCTGCTGGCAGATCTGCACTGCTGAGCCCTGGTCTTTCCCACGCCGGGGCCCATGCGGAGCTGGCGAGTGCGCCGCGCTGGCTCCCCTCCTCGCCTCCAGCTGCTAAATCATGCTGGAAGCTGCTAAAAATACCCGCCGCGAGGAGCTTTTCCACGTCAGCTGCTGCCGCGGGAGCCAGGGGATGCTCTTTGCTCCCGAGGGCCAGCGCAGTGGCAGGCGGGGGCCGCGCGCTCCCCGGACGCGCCTGGGGGCCGGGCGGCTTTTTTCAGCACGCGCCTCCCAACTCCGCACGGGAGTGGGGGATCCGGCCCCACCACCGGCTCTCCAGCGGCGTTTCCCGAACCCCGCCACGACGGCGATCCGCCGACTGTCACGCCAGCCGGCGTCACCCGCGCGGCGGCCGTCTCCGAGCGCCTCTCTCCGCTGGGAAGCCGCGGCCGAACGCCGGGGACGGCCTCGACCCGGGGCCCGAGGGAAACCGGCTCTGCTCGACCGATGATGAGTCAGGGCTGCTGCCGCGCCGGCGCGGGACCCCGCAACGACAGGGCTCGCGCCGCTCGCTCCGACCCCCAGCAGACGGATGAGCTCCGGCTCTTGCTGCTCCGGTCGGATTAACATCCGGCGATCCTACATTGCAGAGGAACGCGATCCCTTATTAGACACTGGTGAACCCGCACTGGCACAAGCCCCAAACGCTGCCCTTCAGGCTCCAGGACCTACAACCAGCTCCAAATATCTCCGCTGAAGGCTCCCGGGAGGAAAAAAGCCGAGTCGCGGGGTCCGGAGCCGTCGGCCGCTCGCCCCGACACCAGCGGGATTCGGGCAGGTTGCGGATGCCGTTCGCTTGAGCCAAGGCAAAAGGAGCTGGATTTGGAGCTGGGTGACGTCTCGTGTCCTCGCTGGTCCCTGCTCTGTAGCGGAGAGCACCCAAAGAGGGGAGGAACAGCCCCAAAACCACGCGCCGAGGGAATGGGAAAGGCTCCAAATCCTCGGGAGCGGGTTCGGGGACTGAACTGTGAGAAAAAGCCCATGGGAACGCGCCCCAACCTGCCTGCGCGCATCGGGGATAAAAAAATCCCAGCCGGGAAGGGGCAAAAGCACCCAAACCTCGTGGGGCACCCCGAAAACGGGGCCAGAGAAACCCCGAGGTGACAGCGGAGCCGCTTTCCCACCCCGCCGGGCACCGCCGCCGTCCGAACGTGCGTCCCAGGGCCGATCCCGCTGCCTCAGGATCCCCCCGGCTCCCGAAGGACCCTTTTCCTCCGTCTCTCTGGCTGTCACAGTGCCGCCGGTCACCAGACCCGACTTCCTGGGACGTAGATTCTCCAAGCGCCCGATATTGGGGCCGAGTTCGCCCTGCGGCTGCTCCCGGAGTCTCCATCCTCCTTGGTTTTGTGGAGCAAAACGCCGCATTTTGGCTCCCTTTTCCCCACACCGTCCTGTGGCATTGCTCCGAACCAGACAGAGGTTCGGGGTCAGAGAGATGCTCGGGGTGAGAGCAGGACGGGGGGGGGCCGTCCCCGAAAAACCAACGGGATACCAGAGTGCCGGGATACCAGAGACGGAGCCTCGTGCCACGCGGCACCCCTCAATTTGAGGGAAAACAGGCTGGATTTTGGGGTGGGGGCTGCGCACCAGCGTTCCAGGCCTGACCTCTAGTGGCTACAGAGACCAATTACCTGGGATCCGCTTGGAGATCCCCCTGCTCGCGCAGCGAGACCACCGGGAAGGGTCTCCCGCCGGCTCCGGCTCTTCCTCCCACGCCGGGAGCTGCCGAGCGGGGTTCGATCCCGAGGGTTTCTGGTGGGAGAAGTCGCAGGGGCGCTCGCGGCCGACCCCAGGCCACAGGGGGCCCCGATTCCCGCACGGAAAAGGGACGGTGCCAGTCGGCGGGAGGACGAGGAAGGCACGAGCGGGAGGCAACGCCGGGGACGCCCCAACTCCCCTTCAGAGCTGGCCACGCTCCGCCAGGCGCGGACCACGGAGCGCCACCGGGCTCCGATCTCCTCGTTAGCGAGTTAATCACTGCTTTCCCGCTGGCTGCTCGGAGCCGAGCGGCCCGAGGTTTCCTCCCGGGCCCAGGACGCGAGCGGATCCTCCCTGCCTGCCGGCCACCCGGATCCCAACGCGGCTCCCGATGGCTTTTTTCCATCCCGGCAGCGAGGACGGAAGCGCCGCGGCCCCGTTTCCTGCTGCGACCCCCAGACGAGGCTCAGCCGTGGCCTTTTCACACCAAAACCGGGTTTATTTCTCCGAAAGTTCCAGGGATGCGCCTTGTCTCGAAGGAGCCGCGCTGTCGGAGCCCCGCGGGGACCGAGGAGCCCGCCTGCGCCGGGATTCGCCCTCGGAGGAACAGATCCTCGCGCTCGGGAAGGGAATTTCGCTGCTGCCAGCCTGGAAAAGGAGGAGACGGCGGCGATGGGGCAGCGAACGCGGCTGGAGCCGCGGGGACGAGCCACGCCGCCCGGACGAGCTTTGCCGGAGGAAACGGATGGGTTTGGGACCGAAAAAAAAAAAAAATCAACTCAAAACAGCGCTTCAGGGCAGAGCTGCTTCGCTCTTAACCCCCTCCGAGAGCAGAGCCCCAGCGGGGACGGGGGTCCCACCTGCTTCGCCCCAAAACCGTTCCCCCCCCCCGAAACGGAGCCGGGCGCCCCCACCTGCGGCTAGAGCTCGGTGAAGTCGTCGTTGAAGTAGAGCAGCAGGGCGGGGAGGTGGCGCTCGGGGTCGAGGCCGAGGCGCCGCAGCTCGGGCCCCTCGTCGGCCACGCCGTTCTGCTCCAGCGTGCGCTCCATGTCGAGGGCGGCCCCGCCGTGGCGCCAGCTGTAGCTGCCGGCGTGGGCGTTGCGGGGCAGGTAGCGCCGCAGGATGTCGTGCAGCGTCTCCTCCGCGCACACCTGCGGCCGCCGCGGCTGCTCGGGCCCGCCTGACCGGACCCCCGAGCTCCCTAACGAGGCCTCCGGGCCTCCCCTGTCCTTGCAGGGCTCCCACACCACCTAACGACCTCTCCAAATCCTCCCATGCCGGCTAACGAGCCCCCAGATCCTCCCCCATAGCTGTGGGTCCCCCAACCTTGGCTAACGACCCCCCAGATCCTCCCATGGTGGCTAACGAGCCCCCAGATCCTCCCCCATAGCTGTGGGTCCCCCAACCATGGCTAACGACCCCCCAGATCCTCCCCCATAGCTGTGGGTCCCCCAACTTTGGCTAACGACCCCCCAGATCCTCCCATGGTGGCTAACGAGCCCCCAGATCCTCCCCCATAGCTGTGGGTCCCCCAACCATGGCTAACGACCCCCCAGATCCTCCCCCATAGCTGTGGGTCCCCCAACTTTGGCTAACGACCCCCCAGATCCTCCCATGGTGGCTAACGAGCCCCCAGATCCTCCCCCATAACTGTGGGTCCCCCAACCTTGGCTGACGATCCCCCAGCCCCCCCTCCTCCATTAACTAACCCCTCCCCAACGACCCTGGTGACAGTGGGGACGTCCCACGGTGGTGGGGGAATCCAGGGCCTCCCCATTGCGCTGCCCCCCCCCCGGGGGGGACGGTGACGAGCCCCGGGCCCCCCCCAAAGGGGCACGCTGACCTCGAGGACATCCTGCTGCCCCGTGAGGGTGTTGAGGACGCGCAGGCGGCGGGGGCGGGCGCCCAGGCGCCCCACCTCATACCGGGGGTCCCGCCACCACGGGGGGCGGGCGGGGGGCACCCAGTCCGAGCGGGGCGCCGGCGGCGGCACGTCCAGCAGGCCGCCCCCCGGCGCCCGGTAGCCCGGCAAGCCCGTGTGCGGGTCCACCCGCCTCAGCAGCTGCCGGTTGGGGGGGGGGGGGCTTCACCAGGAGCCCCCCACCCCCAGGGTGCCCCCCATCCAGCATGAAACCCTACACAGGGACCTCCCACACACCAGGACCCCTAATGGCACACTGGGACCCCCCCCCACCAACATGGGGACCCTCTGAGTGCTACCTAGAGAGCGCCAGGGCCCCACATCGGGAGCCCTAAAAATCACAGCAGGACCCCCCAGGGGTCATCCTAGGACCCCCCCAACACTAGGAGCCCTCACCCCACACTGGGATCCCCCAGGCGCTATTCAGGGACCCCCCCCACCCCATGCTAGCACACAAAGCCCCACACGACCCCCATGCCCCACACCTGGACACCTAAAATCACACCGGGACCCCCTAAGTGGCACTCAGAGACCTCCCCACACCTCGAGACCCCCCCCACCCTGCACTGGGGCCTCCTACCCCACACCAGCACCCCCCAGCTGCCACCCAGAACCCCCTACCCCACATCGACTCCCCCATCCCACACCAGGACCACCCCCGATGTCACCTGAGGGCCCCCCCCTCACACCGAGACCCCCCCCAGGTGCTACTCAGGACCCCCCACCTCACATCGGAACCCCCAGGTGTCACCCGAGGCCCCCCACCCCCACCCCACACCGGGACCCACTGGGTGACACCCCCCCCCCCCGGCAGGCACCCCAGCGGGGGTCTTTGGGGGCAGTTCCCCCCCCGACCACTACACACGTCCTGCGTCCGGGGGTCGAACCAGTGGCTGATGTCGGTCCCCGCCGCCTCGAGCAGGGGGCGCAGACGGGGGTCGCCTGGAGGAGGGAGGCGGAGAAGGGAAATGGGGCACGGAAGGACGCGACCCCCCCCCCCAACAAAATGGCGGCGTGCGGGGAAGGAGGGGGGGGGGCCCCCTCGGTAGCGGGGAAGGAGGGGTGGGGGGTCCCGGGACCGCCGTACCGTGGTGCTCCCGCGCCAGCGGCGTCAGGTCGAGCACGCGGCCCAGGCAGCTGACCCAGAGGTCACCGGGCCGCGCGTGCGCCGCCACCTCCCGCGCCGTGAAGTACCGGGGCCGCGGCGGCGCCATGGCCGAGGTCGGCCGCGCGCTGCCATGGCGACGCGGCGCGCAGCGCCCGCCGGGAAGCGCCGTTCCTATGGCGACGCGGCGCGCGGCGCCTGCCGGGAAGCCCCGTTCCTATGGCGACGCCGGCCGCTGCCCCGGCAACGCCATAGCGCGGCGTCCGACGGGAAGCGCCGTTCCTATGGCGACGCGGCGCGCGGCGCCTGCCGGGAAGCCCCGTTCCTATGGCGACGCCGGCCGCTGCCCCGGCAACGCCATAGCGCGGCGTCCGACGGGAAGCGCCGTTCCTATGGCGACGCGGCGCTCGCCCGGAAGCGCCGTTGCCCTAGCAACCCCGCCCCCCAGCTGGGAGTCGGCCCGGGCCCAGGGGGCGCTCGCCGCGCGCTGCCTGCCGGGAAAGCCCGCCGCGTCGTGCAAGGCATGTCGGGAAATGTAGTCCTTCTCCCTCCTCCCGCCCCGCCATGCTGCCGCGCGGGGCATGGCGGGATCGCGCCCCGCCCCGCCCGCCTTTGTTCCCCCCCCCACCTCCCGCCTCCTAAAACCGGCGAGCGCAAGGCATGCCGGGATGTGGAGCTCCCCGCCCCGCCTCCCGCGGCGCCGCAAGGGCTGCCGGGAGCTGTAGGCGCCGCCGCCGCGCGGGGGCTGCCGGGAAGGCGCGGCCCCGCCCCGCGCCCGCGGGATCTCGCCGCCGCTCTCGCGAGACTTCGGCGCCATGGCGGAGCCGCCGGAGCCGCGGGAGGAGAACGGCTGCGGCGGGCGGGGGCGGGGCCCGCCGGTGAGGGGGGCGGGGCCACGGCGAGGGGCGGGGCCTGGGGGAGGTGGGGGGGCCATAGCGAGGGGGGCGGGAGGGGCTGTTGGGGCACTGCATGGGGCTGTTGGGGGGCCCCGGGGGCTGTGGGGGGCCCCAGAGGCTGTAGGGGGGCCCTAGGGCCTTTGGAGGGACCCCAGGGGCTGTGGGGGGGGGCATAGGGCCTATAGGGGGGCTGGGGGAGGGCCCCAGGGGCTGTGGGGGGGGCCATGGAGCCTATAGAGGCCTATGGGGGGGCCCAAGGGCTGTGGGGGGGGGCATGGGGCCTAAGGGGCAGCTATGGGGGGGCCCAGGGGCTGTGGGGGGGGGCCATAGGACCTACGGGGAGCTGTGGGGGGGGCCTAGGAGCTGTGGGGGCATATGGGGGGGCCTAGGGGCTGTAAGGGGGGCCATGAGACCTATGGGGGGCTGTGGGTGGCTATGGGGGAGCCCCAAGAGCTGTGGGGGGGCCCAGGGGCTGTAGGGTGGTCCTAGGGGCTGTAGGGGGGCCCAGGGGCCTACAGGGTGGTTATGGGGGGGCCCTAGGGGCTGTGGGGGAGCCATAGGGCCTATAGGGGAGCCCCAGAGGCTGTGGGGGGGCGCCATGGGGCCAACTTGGGGCTATAAGGGGGCTCTAGGGGGTGTGGGGGAGCCATAGGGCCTATAGGGGGCTGTAGGGGGGGCATAGGGGCTATGAGGAGGCCCTAGGGGCTGTGGGGGGGCTTTTGAGGGGCTCTAGGGGCTATGGGGGACCCTATGAGCTATGGGGGGGCCCTAGGGGCTGTGTGGGGGGGCTATTGGGGCTGGGAGGGGCTAAGGGGGGGGTCTAGGGGTTATTGGGGGCAGTCCAGGGGCAATGGAGAGACCCTAGGGGCTGTGGGGGGGCTCTTCAGGGGCCCTAGGGCTTATGGGGGGGGTCCTAGGGGCTGTGGAGAGCTATAATGGGGGTTCTAGGGGCTGTGGGGGGACTATAGGGGGACCTAGAGGCTATGGGGGGGCTCTGGGTATTATAGGGGAGCTATTGGGGGCCTAGGGGCTATGGGGGAGGCCCTAGGGGCTGTGGAGGGGGGTTCTTGAGGGGCCCTAGGGGCAGTGGAGGGGCTATGGGGGGGTCCTTGGGAGGTGGGGGGACAATTGGGGGGCCCTGGGGGCTGTGGGGGGGTCTTGGGGGACGGTAGGGGCTGTGGAGAGGCCCTAGGGGCAGTGGAGGGGCTATGGGGGGTCCCTGGGAGGTGGGGGGGCTATAAGGGGTGCGCTAGGGGCTGTGGGGGGGTCTTGGGGGACGGTAGGGGCTGTGGAGAGGCCCTAGGGGCAGTGGAGGGGCTATGGGGGGTCCCTGGGAGGTGGGGGGGCTATAAGGGGTGCGCTAGGGGCTGTGGGGGGGTCTTGGGGGGCCGTAGGGGCTGTGGGGAGGCCCTAGGGGCAGTGGAGGGGCTATGGAGGGTCCCTGGGAGGTGGGGGGGCTATAAGGGGTGCCCTAGGGGCTGTGGAGGGGGTCTTGGGGGGCCGTAGGGGCTGTGGGGAGGCCCTAGGGGCAGTGGAGGGGCTATGGCGGGGTCCCTGGGAGGTGGGGGGGCTATTGGGGGCCCTGGGGGCTGTGGGAGGGGTCTTGGGGGGCCGTAGGGGCTGTGGGGAGGCCCTAGGGGCAGTAGAGGGGCTATGGGGGGTCCCTGGGAGGTGGGGGGGCTATAAGGGGTGCCCTAGGGGCTGTGGGAGGGGTCTTGGGGGAATTTGGGGGGGTGGGCTATAGCTGGACCCACCGGGAGGGGCTCCGGGGGCCCTGCGGGGGTGGTGCTGCCCCCTCCCCGGCCCCCCCCCCCCCCCGCGCAGGGCTGACGGGGGTCGCAGGAGCCCGGCGGGGGGCACCCGCGGGCCCGGCGGCGCCTGGAGGCGCTGCTGAACCGCAGCATGCGGATCCGCATGTCGGACGGGCGCACGCTGGTGGGCGCCTTCCTCTGCACCGACCGCGACGCCAACGTCATCCTCGGCTCCGCCCAGGAGTTCCTCAAGGCCGCCGGTGAGCCGGACGCCGGGGCCCCTGCCCGGGCCGGGGGGGGGCAAGGTGGGGGGCGGCCCGGACACCGGGGGGCAGGTGGGTGTCAGGCTTGGCCCCCCACCGGCGGCTGTAAGGGGGGACCCGGACACCTGGGTCCCTTCTCCCAGGGGGTGGCCCGGACACCAGGGTCCCCTCCTAAGGGGGGGTGGCCCGGACACCTGGGTCCCTTCTCCCGGGGGTGGCCCGGACACCTGGGTCCCCTCCCTTGGGGGGGTGGCCCGGACGCCTGGGTCCCTTCTCCCAGGGGGTGGCCCGGACGCCAGGGTCCCCTCCTGGGGGGGGTGGCCCGGACGCCTGGGTCCCTTCTCCCAGGGGGTGGCCCGGACACCTGGGTCCCTTCTCCCAGGGGTTGGCCCGGACGCCAGGGTCCCCTCCTAGGGGGGGTGGCCCGGATGCCAGGGTCCCTTCTCCCAGGGGGTGGCCCGGACACCCGGGTCCCCTCCTAGGGGGGGTGGCCCGGACGCCTGGGTCCCTTCTCCCAGGGGGTGGCCCGGATGTCAGGGTCCCCTCCTAGGGGGGGTGGCCCGGACGCCTGGGTCCCTTCTCCCAGGGGGTGGCCCGGACGCCAGGGTCCCCTCCTAGGGGAGGGTGGCCCGGATGCCAGGGTCCCTTCTCCCAGGGGGTGGCCCGGACGCCAGGGTCCCCTCCTAGGGGGGGTGGCCCGGACGCCAGGGTCCCTTCTCCCAGGGGGTGGCCCGGACGCCAGGGTCCCCTCCTAGGGGGGGTGGCCCGGATGCCAGGGTCCCTTCTCCCAGGGGGTGGCCCGGACGCCAGGGTCCCCTCCTAGGGGGGGTGGCCTGGACACCTGGGTCCCTTCTCCCAGGGGGTGGCCCGGACGCCAGGGTCCCCTCCCTTGGGGGGGGTGGCCCGGACGCCTGGGTCCCTTCTCCCAGGGGGTGGCCCGGACACCTGGGTCCCTTCTCCCAGGGGGTGGCCCGGACGCCTGGGTCCCCTCCCTTGGGGGGGGTGGCCCGGACGCCTGGGCCCCGCTGAGGCGTCCCTGTGCCCGCAGACTCCTTCCCCGGCAGCGAGCCGCGGGTGCTGGGCCTGGCCATGGTGCCCGGCCACCACATCGTCTCCATCGAGGTGGAGCGGGACAGCGCCACGGCCCCCCTCTACCCGTGACGCCCGCCGCACGCGTGACGCCCCCTCCCCCCGGCTCCTGGGACCGGATCGGTGACGGCCCCCTCGCACCTGCGACGTCCCCGGCACGCGTGACAACCCCCCCCGACCCACGGCAGCCTCCGCACGCGTGACAGCCCCTCCCCGTCACGCGTGACACCCCGTGAGCGCCATGGGAGGGGGCCGGGGGGGGCCCAGGCTGCCTGTGCCCCATTAAAGCCTCCCTGGAGCCCACCCACATCGTGTCGTCACCACGCGACGGGGGGGTTGGGGTGCCCCCCCCCCAAACCGGTGTCCCTGGGTCCCCTTGGAGCAGGCGGGGGGGGAGGGGGCGAGGGTGGTGGCAGCTGCAGCCCCCAACCGGCCCCCCCCCCAATTCTCTGACCCCCCCCAAAACCCCAGGGTGGCCCCCCCAACTGGGACCCTCCCCCGCACCCCCTCTAGGCCCCCCACTGCCCCCTCCAAAGGACCATCCCCCTGGACCCCCCCCAAACTGGGACCCTCCCTAACCTGGACCCCCCCAAACCAAGGTCCCCCCAATCCAGATCCCCCCCAGCCTCCCCAAACTGGACCCCCCCCAAAACCAGAGCCCCCTCCCCCAAACTGGGACCCCCCCCAACTGAACCACCCCCCAAACCAGCCTCCCCCAATCCAAATCCCCCTGGGACCCCCCCCCAAACTGGGATCCCCAACCACCCCCCCAACCCCCTCCAAACCAGGACCCCCTCCAAACCAGGACCCCCCCCCAGATCCCCCTGGGACCCCCCCAATCCCTCTCCCCCCCCCCGCAGGACGGAGCCGGCCGGGCTGTGCGAGTTAATTAATCTCACGTACAAAATAGCTTCTGTGGCCGCGGGGGGGGGGGAGCCCCGGCCCCCCCCAACCCACCAAAAAACACCGGGGCCGGGGCCGGGGGGGGGGCTGGGTGTGTGTGGGGGGGGGCCTGGGGTGGCCGCAGGGCCCAGCACCATGGTGGCACATGGGGGACACCCGGCCACCAGGACCTCCCCCCCCCCCCCGCCCCATGTCACAGCATCACCCGCACGCGGGGGTCACGGGCCGGCAGGACCCCCCCCACACACAATGGGGGGGGTCACCCAGACAGGGGGGACACCCCCCCTCTGCGTCACAGCGTCACCCGGACACGGGGACACCCCTGCGTCAGAGCGTCACGGGATAGCGGGGGGGGGGGGTGTCACAGGACACCGGGATGCCAGTGTTGGAGGACCCCAATGTCCCAGTGTCACCAGGACTCCAGGACACGGTGTCACCGGGACGTGGTGACCCTCTGGGACACCGGGACTTTGTGTCACCGGGCCCCTCCCTGGGACATGGAGACCCCCCCCCCGGTGTCACGGGGTCCCCGGCACCCGCACAGGGTGTCACCAGGTTGCAACGACCCCCCTTTCCCCCCCCTCCAGGACATGGGGACACCCCCCTCCCCGGACAGGGCGGTCCTCGAGATTTGGGGACCCCCCCGGGGTCACCGGGGCCCCCCAGGACGCAGCCCCCCCCCCACACACAGACACACGCAGGGTCCCCGGGGTCCCCTGGCGACACGGCCCCCCCCCAACCCCGTTTCCCCCCTCCGGGGACCCAGACCAGGGCTCAGGGAACCCCCCCGGCCCGACCCCCCCTCTGCAATAAATAAAGCGACCCCCCCCCCCAAAGTATAAATTAAAAAAGAGGCAAAAAAGACCATTTACAAAAAAAAAACCCAAAAGAGGCTCGGGAAGGGGGGGGGCACCGCCAGGTTTCCCCCCCCCGCAGGGGAGGGGGTCCCACTGTCCCCCCCCGGGGAGGGGGTTAGCACAGGCTCCCCCCCCTTTGCACCATGGTTCAGGGGGGGCCCTGGGGTGACCCCCCCCTTGTAGACCTGAGCCCCCCCCAGAAAGAGGGGAGCAGTGGGGGGGCACCCCAAAATGTCCCCTCCCCTGGGCCCCCCCCCAGCCCGGACCCGTATCGGGGGGGGCAGCTGGTTTTGGGGGGGGGGGTCCTCTAGGGGGTGAGAGTTTTTGGTTGATACTTGAAAAAGAGCCGGCAAATCGCCCCCCCCCCCCCAGCAACCCCCCCCAGCACCCCCTTAATGCTGTAGGGGGCACGGGACCCCCCCCGGGGCCCCCTGAGTTATGGGGAGGCTGGGACCCCCACTGAGACCTCTCCAAGATACAAGGGGGGGCAGCAGGGACCCCCCCCAGTGTGGGGGGGGCAATGGGAACCCCCCCGTTATGGGGAGCAGTGACCCCCCCAGTCGTGGGGGCCCTGGGACCCCCCCCCAGTCCCCTCTGAGCAATAGCGGGGGGCAGCAAGGACCCCACAGGGACCCCCCCTCAAAGTCTGGGGGGGGGCAAAAAGACCCCCCCCACCTCCCCACTGTGCTGGGGGGGGGTGTTCCTCCCCCCCCCCCCATTTTGGAGGAGGGGGGGTTTCAGTTCTATAAATTGATATTTTTGTAAAAAACGTGTTTCCCCCCCCCCCCACGACCCCCCCATCCCGTCCGGCGACAGGCGCCCCCAAACCCCCTGCGTCCGTCGGGCGTCCGGGTGCCCCCCCGGCCCCGGCGCTGCTCCGCGGGCGGGCGGGGGGGGGCGCGAATTCTGGGGCCGTTTCTCCGTGAATAAATAAAAAGTGTTCGTGGGGGGCGGGGGGGAGGGGCGAGGGGACCCCCCCGGGTCCCCCCCCCGCCCGCCCCGTCCCCCGTCGCGGGTGCCCAGGAACCGCCTGGGCCGGGCAGGGCTCATCTGCCGCTGGGCGAAGCCACCTGCAACGGCACCCGGCGCCCCGTCAGCGGGACCCAGGAGTCCGGGCCGGGGGGGGGGGGACACGCGCCCCAGCCCCCCCGCTTCCTCCTCCCGCCACCCCGGGGGGACGCGGGGAGCTGCAGGGAGGGGACGGGGCCCATGGTGAGGAGATGAGGGTCCCAGGGGACACCAGGGAGGGACATGGGGGACCTTGGGGGACACCGGGAGGAGACAGGGGTCCCAGGTGACACCAGAGAGGGACGGGGACCCTGGGGACAGCGGGAGGAGACGGGGGTCCCAGGTGACACCAGGGAGGGACATGGGGGACCCCGGGGACACCAGGAGGAGACGGGGGTCCCAGGTGACACCAGGGAGGGACATGGGGGACCTTGGGGGACAGCGGGAGGAGACGGGGGTCCCAGGTGACACCAGGGAGGGACGGGGACCCTGGGGGACACCGGGAGGAGACACTGGGTGACCTGGGACACCCTGGGTGACACTGGGAGAGGATTGGGGTGACGGGTGCTCTGGGTGACAGGGTGCCTGTCCCTGGGGGGGGTGGGGGGTGCCAGGGATTCACGGGGGTCCCCAGGGTGTTTGGGGGGGCCCAGGTTGTGGGAGGGTCTCTGGGAGGCTGGGGGTCCCCAGGGTGCAGGGAGGGGGTCCCTGGGGTGTTGGGGGTCCCCAGGGTGCAGAGGAGGTCCCTGGGGTGTTGGGGATCCCCAGGGCACGGAAGGGGGGTTCCCTGGGGTGTTGGGGGTCCCCAGGGCGCAGGGAGGGGGTTCCCTGGGGTGTTGGGGTCCCCAGGGCACAGAAGGGGGGTTCCCTGGGGTGTTGGGGGTCCCCAGGGCGCAGGGAGGGGGTTCCCTGGGGTGTTTGGGGTCCCCAGGGCACAGAGGAGGTCCCTGGGGTGTTGGGGGTCCCCAGGGCGCAGGGAGGGGGTTCCCTGGGGTGTTTGGGGTCCCCAGGGCACAGAGGAGGTCCCTGGGGTGTTGGGGGTCCCCAGGGCGCAGGGAGGGGGTTCCCTGGGGTGTTTGGGGTCCCCAGGGCACAGAGGAGGTCCCTGGGGTGTTGGGGTCCCCAGGGCACGGAAGGGGGGTTCCCTGGGGTGTTGGGGGTCCCCAGGGCGCAGGGAGGGGGTTCCCTGGGGTGTTGGGGTCCCCAGGGCACGGAAGGGGGGTTCCCTGGGGTGTTGGGGGTCCCCAGGGCGCAGGGAGGGGGTTCCCTGGGGTGTTGGGGGTCCCCAGGGCACAGAGGAGGTCCCTGGGGTGTTGGGGTCCCCAGGGCACGGAAGGGGGGTTCCCTGGGGTGTTGGGGGTCCCCAGGGCGCAGGGAGGGGTTCCCTGGGGTGTTGGGGTCCCCAGGGCACGGAAGGGGGGTTCCCTGGGGTGTTGGGGGTCCCCAGGGCGCAGGGAGGGGGTTCCCTGGGGTGTTTGGGGTCCCCAGGGCACAGAGGAGGTCCCTGGGGTGTTGGGGTCCCCAGGGCGCAGGGAGGGGGTTCCCTGGGGTGTTTGGGGTCCCCAGGGCACAGAGGAGGTCCCTGGGGTGTTGGGGTCCCCAGGGCACGGAAGGGGGGTTCCCTGGGGTGTTGGGGGTCCCCAGGGCGCAGGGAGGGGGTTCCCTGGGGTGTTTGGGGTCCCCAGGGCACGGAAGGGGGGTTCCCTGGGGTGTTGGGGTCCCCAGGGCACAGAAGGGGAGGTCCCTGGGAGGGGGGGGGCTGGGGGGGTCCCCGGGCCAGCGCCCACCAGGGTGAAGCCGTCGTAGATCTGCATGAGCTCCTCGGTCTTGTACTGCTCGAGGACGACGACGCCGTGGAGGGCGCCGCTGCGGCGCCGGGCGCAGCCCTCGCAGTGCACCAGGTAGGTGTTGCGGCCGCCCGTCTCGCTCGTCACGAAGAGGATGTTGAAGACCTCCACCTGCGCGCGGCAGCGCCTCAGCGCGGGGCCCAGGCGTCCGGCCGCCCCGGCCGCCCCGGCCCCCGGCCCCGGGCGCACTCACGTCGCACTCGTTGCAGTAGTAGGCCGGCTCGTCCTTCACCCGGCCCTGGTAGGCGATCTTCTTGCCCGCCCGCACCAGGCTCTCGCGCTGCACCTGGCAGTGCTTGATGGACTGCATCAGGCAGTACCTGGGGACGGGGACAGGCGGGGACACGCGTGGCAGCACGGTCCCGACGTGGCCATGTCCACGGCATGGTCCCAGTCCCGACGTGGCTCCGGCCCCGATGTGGCTTCGTCTCCAGTGGCCTCAATCCCAACGTGGCCCTGTCCCCAACGCGGCCCCATCCCCCGTGTCCCCAGGCCCAACGTGACCCCATCCCTGGTGTCCCCGATCCCATCGTGGTCCTGTCCCCAACGCGGCCCCATCCCCCGTGTCCCCAGGCCCAACGTGACCCCATCCCTGGTGTCCCCAATCCCAACGTGGTCCTGTCCCCAACGCGGCCCCATCCCCCGTGTCCCCAGGCCCAACGTGACCCCATCCCTGGTGTCCCCGATCCCATCGTGGCCCTGTCCCCAACGCGGCCCCATCCCCCGTGTCCCCAGGCCCAACGTGACCCCATCCCTGGTGTCCCCGATCCCATCGTGGTCCTGTCCCCAACGCGGCCCCATCCCCCGTGTCCCCAGGCCCAACGTGACCCCATCCCTGGTGTCCCCGATCCCATCGTGGCCCTGTCCCCAACGCGGCCCCATCCCCCGTGTCCCCAGGCCCAACGCGACCCCATCCCTGGTGTCCCCGATCCCATCGTGGTCCTGTCCCCAACGCGGCCCCATCCCCCGTGTCCCCAGGCCCAACGTGACCCCATCCCTGGTGTCCCCGATCCCATCGTGGTCCTGTCCCCAACGCGGCCCCATCCCCCGTGTCCCCAGGCCCAACGTGACCCCATCCCTGGTGTCCCCGATCCCATCGTGGTCCTGTCCCCAACGCGGCCCCATCCCCCGTGTCCCCAGGCCCAAAGCGACCCCATCCCTGGTGTCCCCGATCCCAACGTGGTCCTGTCCCCAACGCGGCCCCATCCCCCGTGTCCCCAGGCCCAACGTGACCCCATCCCTGGTGTCCCCGATCCCATCGTGGTCCTGTCCCCAACGCAGCCCCATCCCCCGTGTCCCCAGGCCCAACGCGACCCCATCCCTGGTGTCCCCGATCCCATCGTGGTCCTGTCCCCAATGCAGCCCCATCCCCCGTGTCCCCAGGCCCAACGCGACCCCATCCCTGGTGTCCCCAATCCCATCGTGGCCCTGTCCCCAACGCGGCCCCATCCCCCGTGTCCCCAGGCCCAACGCGACCCCATCCCTGGTGTCCCCGATCCCATCGTGGTCCTGTCCCCAATGCAGCCCCATCCCCCGTGTCCCCAGGCCCAACGTGACCCCATCCCTGGTGTCCCCAATCCCAACGTAGCCCTGTCCCCAACACGGCCCCATCCCTGCTGTCCCCGATCCCATCGTGGCCCTGTCCCCAACGCGGCCCCATCCCTGCTGTCCCCGATCCCAACGTGACCCTGTCCCCAATGTGACCCCATTCCTGGTGTCTCCAATCCCAACGTGGCCCTGTCCCCAACGTGGCCCCATCCCTGCTGTCCCCAATCCCAGCATGGCTCTGTCCCCAACGTGACCCCATCCCGGTGTGGCCCCGTCCCTGAAGCTGTCCTTTCCCTGTCCCCGCTGTCCCCAGTCCCCAGGCTCCCCCCGATCCCAACGCGGTCCCAGCCCTGGCGTGGTCTCCTCCCTGTCCCCAATCCTGACGCGGCCCCATCCCCGGCACAACCTCAGCCCTGACGTGGCCCCGTCCCCCGGTCCCCACCACGGCCCCCTCCTCACTTGATCATCTTGTAGAGGTCGGGGTCGCTGATCTTGACCGTGCGGGCCACGTTCCAGGAGACGTGGATCATGGGCACGATGGACTTGACGTTCTTCACCTCGTTCCACTCGTAGCGCTCCAGGGCCAGCTGGTACTGGTAGGCTGGGGGCGGGGGCCGGGCGGGCGTGAGGCCACGGCGCGTCCCCTCCCCGGGCGCTGTCCCCCTCGGCGCGCTCCCCCCGTGTCCCCGGTGGGTGCTGGTGAAGGGCCCCAGCATGCCTCCTGCCGTGTCCCCCTTGGCGTGTCCCCCCGTGTGCTCCCTGCATCCCTGGTGGGTACCAGTGAGGACCTCGAGAGTGTCCTCCCTTGGTGTCCCACCACCCTGTGTCCCCCTTGGCGTGTCCCCCTTGGTGTTCCCCTGCTCCGTGTCCCCCTGTGTGTTCCTGGCACCCATGGTGGGTACCAGTGAGGACCCTGAAAGTGTCCCACCACCCCGTGTCCCACTGTGTACCCCCTGCATCCCTGGTGGGTACAGGTGAGGACCTCGAGAGCGTCCCCCTTGGTGTCCCGCCACCCCGTGTCCCCCTGCATCCCTGGTGGGTACAGGTGAGGACCTCGAGAGCGTCCCCCTTGGTGTCCCGCCACCCCGCGTCCCCCCGCCGCGCCCCCCGGCGGTACCGGTGAGGGGCCCCACGTTCCAGGCGATGTTGTTGCACCAGCCGGTGGCCTGCACCCAGTGCACGGTGCCGGCGTTGATCCACACCAGGTCGCCGGGCCGCTGGATGAAGCGGTACACCGGGATGTTGGACTTGTACAGGTCCTCCAGGATGGGCCACCACGAGCCCGTCAGGTAGTCCACGCCGTGCCTGCGCCGCAGGGGGGCGGGGTCAGCCTCTGCCTGGCCCTGCCCCACCCCCATGGCCCCACCCCCACACCGCTAGGCCCCACCCACTGCCACCCTAGCCCTGCCCCTCATTGCCTGCTCCGGCCCCCACTTGGCTCCACCCCCTGTGCCTGGCTCCACCCCCAGCTCCACCCCTCCACCTGGCTCCACCCCTCCACCTGGCTCCACCCCCAGCTCCACCCGGCTCCACCCCCTGTGCCTGGCTCCACCCCCAGCTCCACCACTGCACCTGGCTCCACCCCTGTGCCTGGCTACACCCCCAGCTCCACCCCTGTGCCTGACTCCACCCCTGTGCCTGGCTCCACCCCCAGCTCCACCCCCTACCTGGCTCCACCCCGTGCCTGGCTCCACCCCTCCACCTGGCTCCACCCCCTCTGCCTGGCTCCACCTCCAGCTCCACCCCCTACCTGGCTCCACCCCCTGTGCCTGGCTCCACCGCTCCACCTGGCTCCACCCCCTGTGCCTGGCCCCACCCCCATCTCCACCCCTCCACCTGGCCCCACCCCCTGTGCCTGGCTCCGCCCCCCACCTGCCCCCATGCACTCAGGGCCCGACGCCCCTCCGCAGCCCGGCCCCGCCCCCCGATGCGGCCCCGCCCCCCGGGCTCGGCCCCGCCCCCGGGCTCACTGGTCGCAGAAGGCGCTGATGGTCTCCCAGTAGTGCTCGTGCACGGCGAACCACTCGCAGTCGCCCGGCCCGATGTTGATGTTCACCGAGCAGAAGTTGTTGTTCTCCTGGTGGCCTGCGGGGCGGCCGGCTGTGACGGGGGACGCCTGTCCCCCGCGTCCCCCGCTGTCCCGCCGCCCCCGCTCTTCCCTGCCGTCCGCCCCCGCGTCCCCACCGTCCCTGCGTCCCCCAAGTCCTCCCTGTGTCCCCTGCTGTCCCTGTGTCCCCCATGTCCCCTGCTGTCCCTGTGTCCTCCTGTGTGCCCCAAGGTCCCCTGCTGTCCCTGTGTCCCCTACTGTCCCCGTGTCCTCCCATGTCCCCGTGTCCCCTGCTGTCCGTGTCCCCCTCTGTCCCCGTGTCCATGTCCCCCGCTGTCCCTGTGTCCCCCATGTCCCCTGCTGTCCCTGTGTCCTCCTGTGTGCCCCAAGGTCCCCTGCTGTCCCTGTGTCCCCTACTGTCCCCGTGTCCTCCCATGTCCCCATGTCCCCTGCTGTCCGTGTCCCCCTCTGTCCCCGTGTCCATGTCCCCCGCTGTCCCTGTGTCCCCCATGTCCCCTGCTGTCCCTGTGTCCTCCTGTGTGCCCCAAGGTCCCCTGCTGTCCCTGAGTCCCCTGCTGTCCCCGTGTCCTCCCGTGTCCCCGTGTCCCCTGCTGTCCCCATGTCCATGTCCCCTGCTGTCCGTGTCCCCCTCTGTCCCCGTGTCCATGTCCCCCGCTGTCCCTGTGTCCCCCATGTCCCCCGCTGTCCCCGTGTCCATGTCCCCCGCTGTCCCCGTGTGCCCCGTGTCCCCTACTGTCCCTGTGTCCATGTCCCCCACTGTCCCTGTGTCCCCCATGTCCCCCGCTGTCCCTGTGTCCATGTCCCCTGCTGTCCCTGTGTCCGTGTCCCCTGCTGTCCCTGTGTCCCCCATGTCCCCTACTGTCCCTGACTCCATGTCCCCCACTGTCTGTGTCCATGTCCCCCGCTGTCCTTGTGTCCCCCATGTCCCCCGCTGTCCCCGTGTCCATGTCCCCCGCTGTCCCCGTGTCCCCCGTGTCCCCCGCTGTCCCCGTGTCCATGTCCCCCGCTGTCCTTGTGTCCCCCATGTCCCCCGCTGTCCCCGTGTCCATGTCCCCCGCTGTCCCCGTGTCCCCCGTGTCCCCCGCTGTCCCCGTGTCCATGTCCCCCGCTGTCCCCGTGTCCCCCGTGTCCCCCGCTGTCCCCGTGTCCATGTCCCCCGCTGTCCCCGTGTGCCCCGTGTCCCCCGCTGTCCCCCCGTGTCCCCGCTCACCAGGCGTGCGGCTGCCCGGCACCTTCATGTAGAGCTGCACGGTGTTCATGCCCAGGATGGTGTGGCCCACGTGGCTCAGCATGTTCCCCGTGGACGAGACCCGCATGAAGGCCGGCAGCTTCAGCAGCTCCTGCAGCTGCGGCTTCCACCTGCGGGGCCGCGTCACCCAGGGCCACCGCCCGCGTCACCCGGGCCACCCGCAGGCCGTGTCACCCCCTGGCCGTGCCACTCGTGGGGCGTGTCACCTCTGGGCCATGCCACCCGCTGGCCACGTCACCCACCGGCCGTGCCACCCGCAGGCCGTGTCACCCGCAGGCCGTGTCACCCCCAGGCTGTGCCACCTGCCGACCACGTCACCCACAGGTCGTGTCACCCGCACGCTGTGCCACCTGCCGACCACGTCACCCGCTGGCCATGCCACCCACGGGCCATGTCACCTACGGGCCATGCCACCCGCTGGCCGTGTCACCCCCTGGCTGTGCCACCTGCCAACCACGTCGCCCACTGGCTGTGTCACCCGCAGGCCGTGTCACCCACAGGCCTTGTCACCCCCAGGCTGTGCCACCTGCCGACCACGTCACCCACTGGTTGTGTCACCCGCTAGCCGTGTCACCCGCAGGCCGTGTCACCCACAGGCCATGCCACCTGCCGACCACATCACCCACTGGCTGTGTCACCCACAGGCCGTGTCACCCGCGGGCTGTACCACCTGCCAACAATGTCACCCACTGGCTGTGTCACCCCGACTATGTCACCCGCTGCCCCGTGTCCCCCGCGGCCTGGCCTGGCACCGGCGGGTGCCGGCGGCCCCCGCTCACCGCTTGGCGTCCGAGAGGTCGATGTTGGTCCCGAATTTGATGATCTGGTGGGATTTCTGGTCGGGGTTGCTGCGGGGAGGGGGAGGGAGGGTGCTGCGTTATGGGGGGGGCCTCCCCCCCCCGCACCCCCAAACCGAGCACCCATTGGGGCTGCACCCCCCCCACCCCGGCACGTGGTGACTTGGGGCACCCCAGGGCCCCCCCCAGGGACCCCCAGTGACACCCTGGGGACACCTCAGAGACCTCCCCCAGTGACATAGGGACACCCCAAGCCTTGGGGACCCCCTGGAGCCCCCCCAGTGACTCAGGGACACCCACAGGGACCCCCCCCAATGACACAGGGTCACCCTGGGGACACCCCAGAGACCCCCCCCCAGTGACACAGGGACACCCCAAGCCTGGGGGACCCCCCCCAGAGACAGGGGGACACCCCCAATGACATCGTGACACCCCAGGGACTCCCTGCGGGTATGACATCACTCCTCCCACTGACACAGGGACACCCCTGGTGACCCCGTGACGCCCCCCGGCCCCCCCGGCGGTGTCCCCAGCGGAGGGTCCCCCGGGGGGGCCCTACCTGGGGGGGGTCTCGGTGGTGCTGTCGGGCTCCTCGGCCTCTTCGTCTTCGCTGTCCTTATCCTCCTGCCGGGGAGGCGCCGTCAGGACCCCCCGGGGCGGGACGGGACCCCCGAGCCGGCTGGGACCCCGAGGTGGGACCCCCGGGGTGGGATGGGACCCCCCCCCAAGCCAGCTGGGACCCCGAGGTGGGACCCCCCCGGGGTGGGACGAGAGCCCCCGAGCCAGCTGGGACCCTGAGGTGGGACCCCCCCCCCGGGGTGGGACGGGACCCCCGAGCCGGCTGGGACCCCGAGGTGGGACCCCCGGCGTGGGATGGGACCCCCCCCCCAAGCCAGCTGGGACCCCGAGGTGGGACCCCCCCGGGGTGGGACGAGAGCCCCCGAGCCAGCTGGGACCCTGAGGTGGGACCCCCCCCCGGGGTGGGACGGGACCCCCGAGCCGGCTGGGACCCCGAGGTGGGACCCCCGGCGTGGGATGGGACCCCCCCCCAAGCCAGCTGGGACCCCGAGGTGGGACCCCCCCGGGGTGGGACGAGAGCCCCCGAGCCAGCTGGGAACCCCCAGTGCAGGATTTGACCCCCCCCCCTCAAGCCAGCTGGGACCCCCCCCCACCCCAGGCAGAATAGGACCCCAAGTCTCCCATCACGCTGTCCTGCACCCTGTGTCTCTATGTCCCTTGTCCCCCTGCCCTGCAGCCGGTGTCCCCCATGTCCCAAGTCCCCCACGTCCCCCCACCCTGCAACCAGTGTCCCCCATGTCCCAACGTCCCCCCACCTTCCAGCCTCAGTGTCCCCAATGTCCCACGTCCCCCACCCTGCAGCCAGTGTCCCCCATGGCCCTATGTCCCCCACGTCCCCCCACCCTGCAACCAGTGTCCCCCATGTCCCAACGTCCCCCCACCTTCCAGCCTCAGTGTCCCCAATGTCCCACGTCCCCCACCCTGCAGCCGGTGTCCCCCATGGCTCTATGTCCCCCACGTCCCCCCACCCTGCAACCAGTGTCCCCCATGTCCCAACGTCCCCCCACCTTCCAGCCTCAGTGTCCCCAATGTCCCACGTCCCCCACCCTGCAGCCGGTGTCCCCCATGGCCCTATGTCCCCCACGTCCCCCCACCCTGCAGCCTCGGCGTCCCCAATGCCCCCCGACCCTGCAGCCTCAGTGTCCCCAATGTCCCACGGCCCCCCGCCCTGCAGCCTCAGTGTCCCCAATGCCCCCCGACCTTGCAGCCTCGGCGTCCCCAATGTCCCACGCCCCCCCGCCCTGCAGCCTCAGCGTCCCCAATGTCCCCAATGTCCCACGTCCCCCCGACCCTGCAGCCTCAGTGTCCCCAATGTCCCCCCACCTTCCAATCTCAGTGTCCCCAATGTCCCCAACGTCCCACGCCCCCCCGACCCTGCAGCCTCAGCGTCCCCAATGTCCCCAATGTCCCCCGCCCCCCTGCCCTGCAGCTTCGGCGTCCCCAATGCCCCCCGACCCTGCAGCCCCGGAGCCCCCGCCGCCCCCCGCGCGCCGGGCCGACCTGCAGGGACTCCTGGAAGGAGGAGGCCTGGTACTGGGCGTACTTGGCGATGGTGGTGTGCGAGCGGCTGCTCTCGCAGGGCCACACCTGGCGCGTGCCCGACAGGTCCCAGTTCTCGTCGGAGGGCTGCTGCACCTGCGTGCGCACCTCCACCGCGTGCTCGCCGCTCGCCTCCACCAGCGTCTTGGTGCTGAAGAGCCCCAGGTCTGCGGGGGAGCTGGCGTGGGCGCCCGGCCGCCGCGCGGTGCGGGGCCGGCGCCGGGGCGCGCCGTGAGCTCGCACGGGCGCAGCGGCAGGGCCGCGAGCGCGGCACGGGGGGGGGGGGGCGTGCACGGGCGCGCGTTAGGCGTGTACACGTGTGCGAGTGTGCATCAGGCCGGCACGGGTGTGCACCAGGTGTGTACAGGTGTGCACGAGTGTGCACCAGGCGTGTACAGGTGTGCGAGTGTGCACCAGGCCGGCACGGGTGTGCACCAGGTGTGTACAGGTGGGTGTGAGTGTGCACCAGGCGTGTACAGGTGTGCGAGCGTGCACCAGGCCGGCACGGGTGTGCACCAGGTGTGTACAGGTGAGTGTGAGTGTGCACCAGGCGTGTACAGGTGTGCGAGTGTGCACCAGGCCTGCACGGGTGTGCACCAGGTGTGTACAGGTGGGTGCGAGTGTGCACCAGGCGTGTACAGGTGTGCGAGTGTGCACCAGGCCAGCACGGGTGTGCACCAGGTGTGTACAGGTGGGTGTGAGTGTGCACCAGGCGTGTACAGGTGTGCAAGTGTGCACCAGGCCTGCACGGGTGTGCACCAGGTGTGTACAGGTGGGTGTGAGTGTGCACCAGGCCTGCATGGGTGTGCACCAGGTGTGTACAGGTGTGCGAGTGTGCACCAGGCCGGCACGGGTGTGCACCAGGTGTGTACAGGTGTGCACCAGGTGTGTACAGGTGGGTGTGAGTGTGCACCAGGCTGGCACGGGTGTGCACCAGGTGTGTACAGGTGTGCACCAGGTGTGTATTGGTGTGCGAGTGTGCACCAGGCCTGCATAGGTGTGTACCAGGTGTGTACAGGTGGGTGTGAGTGTGCACCAGGCCAGCACAAGTGTGCACCAGGTGTGTACAGGTGTGCACCAGGTGTGTACAGGTGTGTGCGAGTGTGCACCAGGCCGGCACGGGTGTGCACCAGGTGTGTACAGGTGTGCACCAGGTGTGTACAGGTGGGTGTGAGTGTGCACCAGGCTGGCACGGGTGTGCACCAGGTGTGTACAGGTGGGTGTGAGTGTGCACCAGGCATGAACAGGTGTGCAAGTGTACACCAGGCCTGCATGGGTGTGCACCAGGTGTGTACAGGTGTGCGAGTGTGCACCAGGCCGGCACGGGTGTGCACCAGGTGTGTACAGGTGTGCGAGAGTGCACCAGGCCAGCACAAGTGTGCACCAGGTGTGTACAGGTGTGCGAGTGTGCACCAGGCCGGCACGGGTGTGCACCAGGTGTGTACAGGTGTGTGAGCGTGCACCAGGCACGTACAGGTGCGCACCAGGCGTGTACAGGTGTGTGTGCGTGTGTGTGTGCGCGCAACAGGCATGCATGGGTGCGCACAGGTGTGCACCAGGTGTGTACAGGTGTGTACAGGTGTGTGTGTGTGTGCACCAGGCCTGCATGGGCACACACAGGTGTGCACATGCATGCGCAGGCGTGCAAAGGCATGTGCAGGTGCACACCAGGCACACATAGGCATGCACAGGCGTGCACCTGGCATGTGCAGGCGTGCACCAGGCACACATAGGCGTGCACAGGCGCGCACCAGGTACATGCAGCCGTGCACAGGCGTGCGCAGGCGTGTGCAGGTGCAAACCAGGCACACATAGGTGTGCACAGGCGTGCACACGTGTGCACAGGCGTGTGCAGGTGCACACCAGGCACACATAGGCGTGCACAGGCGCGCACCAGGCACATGCAGCCGTGCACAGGCGTGCGCAGGCGTGTGCAGGTGCAAACCAGGCACACATAGGCGTGCACCAGGCACACACAGGTGTGCACAGGCGTGCGCAGGTGTGTGCAGGTGCACGCCGGGCACACATAGGCGTGTGCAGGCGCGCACCAGGCACATGCAGCCGTGCACAGGCATGCGCAGGTGTGCGCAGGTGCAAACCAGGCACACATAGGCGCGCACCAGGCACACATAGGTGTGCACAGGCGTGTGCCAGCCGTGTACCAGGCACACACAGCCGTGCACAGGCATGCGCAGGTGTGCGCAGGTGCAAACCAGGCACACATAGGCGTGCACAGGCGTGCGCCAGCCGTGTACCAGGCACACGCAGGCGTGCCCAGGCGCGTGCAGGCGTGTTCAGGTGCACACCAGGCACACATAGGCGTGCACAGGCGTGCGCCAGCCGTGTACCAGGCACACGCAGGTGTGCACAGGCGCGTGCAGGCGTGTTCAGGTGCACACCAGGCACACATAGGCGTGCACAGGCGTGCGCCAGCCGTGTACCAGGCACACGCAGGCATGCCCAGGCGCGTGCAGGCGTGTTCAGGTGCACACCAGGCACACATAGGCGTGCACCAGGCACACGCAGGCGTGCACAGGCGCGTGCAGGCGTGTGCAGGTGCAAACCAGGCACACATAGGCGCGCACCAGGCACACATAGGTGTGCACAGGCGTGCGCCAGCCGTGTACCAGGCACACGCAGGCGTGCACAGGCGCGTGCAGGCGTGTGCAGGTGCAAACCAGGCACACATAGGCGCGCACCAGGCACACATAGGTGTGCACAGGCGTGCGCCAGCCGTGCACCAGGCACACGCAGGCGTGCACAGGCACGTGCAGGCGTGTTCAGGCGCACACCAGGCACACATAGGCGTGCACCAGGCACACGCAGGCGTGCCCAGGCGCGTGCAGGCGTGCACAGGCGTGCGCTAGGCGGGCGGGGGCGGGCGGGGGGCACTCACTGAGGCGCAGGGAGCCGGCCAGCCCCCGGATGACGGTGATGGGGTTCTTGGGGTCGGTGCAGAACTGCAGCAGCACCGGCGAGAAGGCGTCGCGCTTGCTCTCCAGCTGCGGGGGCGGCACCCCGGTGAGCGGCCAATCGGCTCCCGCCCCGCCCCCCCCAGCCAATCAGCATCGCCATCCGCCTCCCCCCCCCCCCAAAACCTCAGGATCCCCCTATCAGCACCTGCCCCTGCCTGCGGGCCAATCAGAGCCGCGATCCGGCTGATACCGGGCTGCTGAGCCAATCAGCACCTGCCCTGACCGGCCGGCCAATCAGTGCTGTTATACAGGGCTGCTGAGCCAATCAGTGCCCACCCTGACCGGCCGGCCAATCAGCACCGCGATCTGGCTAATTCCTGGCCTGTGGGCCAATCAGCGTGCAGACATCTGTCGCTACCCAGCACTGCAGCCAATCAGCACGCAGACATCACTCCCTACCCAGTGCGTCAGCCAATCAGTGCCCTGCTATCTGTCCTCGCCTGGTGTGTGGGCCAATCAGCATGCAGAATCCTGACACCCTCCCCCCCAGCAGCACAGGGGGGACCAATCAGCATGCCGACCCCGCCCACTGGCACAGGGGGCCAATCAGCACGCAGACCCCACCCACTGGAATGGGGGGCCAATCAGCATGCAGACCCCACCCACTGGCACAATGGGCCAATCAGCATGCAGACCCTGTCCAGTGGCACGGGGGGGCCAATCAGCATGCAGACCCCGCCCACTAGCACAATAGGCCAATAAATATGCAGACCCCGCCCACTGGCACAGGGGGCCAATCAGCATACAGACCCCACCCACTGGCACAATGGGCCAATCAGCATGCAGACCCCGCCCACTGGAATGGGGGACCAATCAGCATGCAGACCCCGCCCACTGGCACGGGGGGCCAATCAGCACGCAAACCCCGCCCACAGGCACAGGGGACCAATCAGCATGCAGACCCCACCCACTGGCACGGGGGGGCCAATCAGCACGCAGATCCCGCACCGCGGCAGAGGGACCAATCCGCACACAGCCGGCCCCTCCCCCCCAAGAGGGCGGGCCAAGGGGCGGGCAGGCCCCGCCCCCCGGTGGGGCGGGAGCCAATGGGGGGCGGCGGGGGCGGGGACTCACGTAGATGCTGGGCGTGGGGGGGTTGAGCTTGTCGCGGGGCAGCGGCTGCTGGGCGTCGACGCGGGGCTTCACCGACTGCGCCGGCGACAGGTAGGACTCGCGGAAGGGGCCGGCGGGGCGGGCCTGCCTGCGGGGACAGCGCGTCACTCGCACGCCTCGCACGGGGACGTCGCCGCGCACGGGGGTGTCACCGCGCACGGGGGCGTCACCTCGCACGGGGGTGTCACCTCGCACGGGGGCGTCACCTCGCACGGGGGCGTCGCCGCGCACGGGGGCGTCGCCTCGCACGCCTTGCACGGGGGTGTCACCTCGCACGGGGGCGTCACCTCGCACGGGGACGTCACCGCACACGCCTTGCACGAGGGTGTCACCGCGCACGGGGGCGTCACCGCGCACGGGGGCGTCACCTCGCACGGGGGCGTCGCCTCGCACGAGGGCGCCTGCCTGCGGGGACAGCGCGCCACTCGCACGCCTCGCACGGGGGCGTCACCATGCACGGGGGCATCACCTCGCACGGGGGTGTCATTCGCACGCCTCGCACGGGGGCGTCACCTCGCACGGGGGCGTCACCTTGCACGCCTCGCACGAGGGCGCCTGCCTGCGGGGAGAGCGCGTCACTCGCACGCCTCGCACGGGGGCGTCACCTCGCACGGAGGTGTCACCTCGCACGCCTCACACGAGGGTGTCACCTCGCACGGGGGCGTCACCTCGCACGGTGGTGCCACTGCGCACGGGGGTGTCACCTCGCACGGGGGCGCCTGCCTGCGGGGACAGCGCGTCACTCACACGCCTCGCACGAGGGTGTCACCTCGCACGCCTCGCACGGGGGCATCACCTCGCAAGGGTGTGTCACCTTGCACGGGGACGTCACCTCGCAAGAGGGCGCCTGCCTGCGGGGACAGCTCGTCACTCGCACGCCTTGCACGAGGGTGTCACCTCGCACAGGGGTGTCACCTCGCACGGGGGCATCACCTCGCACGCCTCGCACGAGGGCGTCACCGCGTACAGGGGCGCCTGCCTGCGGGGACAGCGTGTCACTCGCACGCCTCGCACGGGGGCGTCACCACGCACGCCTCGCACGAGGGCGTCACCTCGCACGGGGGTGTCACCTCACACGCCTCGCACAAGGGGGTCCCCGCGCACACCGCGCATGAGGGCGCCTGCCTGCGGGGACAGCGCGTCACCTCGCACGAGGGTGTCACCTCGCACGACGCACACGAGGGTGTCGTCTCGAACGCCTCGCACGAGGGTGTCACTTCGCACGCCTCGCATGAGGGCGCCTCCCTGCGGGGGCAGCGCGTCACCTCGCACGCCGTGCACGTGGGCGTCAGCCTCACATGCCTCGCACGAGGGCTTCGGCTTGCACGCCTTGCCCGAGGGCATCAGCCTCGCACGCCTCGCACGCCTGCCTGCGGGGACAGTGCGTCCCTCGCCCTCGCACGCCTCGCACGCGGGCCGACCGTCTCCATAGGAGCCCGCAGGGGTCTGTGCGAGGCCCCACGCCGCTGCACGAGCCCCCAGGTGCCCGTGCAAGGCCCAAGGTGCCTGTAGGAGGCCCCAGGTGGCCGCAGGAGCCCCCCAACACCCATAGGAGCCCCCTAGGTGCCCGTGCAAGGACCCAGGTCGCTGCAGGAGCCCCCCAAAACCCATAGGAGCCCCCCAGGTGCCCGTGCAAGGACCCAGGTCGCTGCAGGAGCCCCCCAACACCCATAGGAGCCCCCCAAGTGCCCGTGCAAGGACCCAGGTCCCCGTACGAGGCCCCAGGTGGCCGCAGGAGCCCCCCAACACCCATAGGAGCCCCCCAAGTGCCCGTGCAAGGCCCAAGGTGCCTGTAGGAGGCCCCAGGTGGCCGCAGGAGCCCCCCAAGACCCATAGGAGCCCCCCAGGTGCCTGTGCGAGGCCCAAGGTGCCCGTGCGAGGCCCCAGGTGGCTGCAGAAGCCCCCCAACACCCATAGGAGCCCCCCAGGTCCCCGTACGAGGCCCCAGGTGGCCGCAGGAGCCCCCCAACACCCATAGGAGCCCCCCAGGTGCCCGTGCGAGGACCCAGGTGGCCGCAGGAGCCCCCCAACACCCATAGGAGCCCCCCAGGTGCCCGTGCGAGGCCCCAGGTGGCCACAGGAGCCCCCCAAGACCCATAGGAGCCCCCCAAGTGCCTGTGCAAGGACCCAGGTGCCCGTGCGAGGCCCCAGGTGGCCGCAGGAGCCCCCCAACACCCATAGGAGCCCCCCAAGTGCCTGTGCAAGGACCCAGGTGCCCGTGCGAGGCCCCAGGTGGCCGCAGGAGCCCCCCAACACCCATAGGAGCCCCCCAGGTGCCCGTGCAAGGACCCAGGTCCCCGTACGAGGCCCCAGGAGCCCCCCAACACCCGCAGGAGCCCCCCAGGTGCCCGTGCAAGGACCCAGGTGCCCGTGCGAGGCCCCAGGTGGCCGCAGGAGCTCCCCAACACCCATAGGAGCCCCCCAGGTGCCCGTGCAAGGACCCAGGTGCCTGTAGGAGGCCCCAGGTGGCCGCAGGAGCCCCCCAACACCCATAGGAGCCCCCCAAGTGCCCGTGCAAGGACCCAGGTGCCTGTAGGAGGCCCCAGGTGGCCGCAGGAGCCCCCCAACACCCATAGGAGCCCCCCAGGTGCCCGTGCAAGGCCCCAGGTGGCCGCAGGAGCCCCCCAAGTGCCCGTGCAAGGCCCCAGGTGCCCGTGCGAGGCCCCAGGTGGCCGCAGGAGCCCCTCAGGTGCCCGTGCAAGGCCCCAGGTGCCCGTGCGAGGCCCCAGGTGGCCGCAGGAGCCCCCCAACACCCGCAGGAGCCCCCCAAGACCCGGCCCGGGGCCGGCGGCACTCACTTGCTGGCGCGCACCACCTCGGCGGCGCTGTGGCTGATGGTGAGCTCGGCCAGGGGCACGCGGGGCTCCTCCACCTCGGAGGCGATGAAGGTCTCCTTGTCGCCGCTCTCCACCTTGATGAGGCGGATCTTGAGCTCCTTGGGGGGCCCCTCGGTGAAGGAGCGCAGCTTGAGCAGGTCGGCCGAGCTCATGAGGCCGGGGCCGGGGGGCGGCGCGGCGGCGGGGGCGGCGGCGGCGGCGGGGGGGGGCTCGGCCCGACCCCGGGGGCCGCCGGGCGGCTGGCGCACGCCGGGGCTCTGCAGGTCCAGGGCGGCCAGGACGGGGCGGCCGCGCTCCTTGCGGGGCGGCTTGGCGTCGCGCTGTTGCTGCTGGTGGTGGTGGTGGTGGTGGTGGTGGTGGCGGCGGCGGCCGTCGCGCCGGTGCCGCTCGCGCTCCTTGCGGCGGCTCTCGTCGCCGCCGGCGGGCGCCGGGGGGGGCCGGGGGGCGGCCGGGCGCCCCGCTTGCTCCGCCAACGTCTCGCACGCCCGGCTGATCTCTTCCAACGCCTCCGACTCCGTCCGGGGCGCCGGCGCCGGTTCCTCCGCCTCCGGCTTTGAGGTAGCGAGTTGGGACGAGCCGGGACCGGCCGGCGGCGACGACGACGACGAAGCTTCGGCGCCGTCGGCTCCCGCTTTGCCCCGGCCGCCGCGTTTCTGCCCCTCCAACATGTCGGCCAAGGATTTGAGGAGACCGGCGGCGGCGGCGGCGGCGGCTTTAGGCGCCTCCGGCCGCTCGTCCCGCTTGCCGAAGGGGTAAAGCCGAGGCGGCTCCGGCGGCTCCGGCCCCGGCGGCGCCCCGAAAGCCGCCGCCGCTTTGGGCCGGGCCAGCGGCGGGGGGCCGGGCAGCACCGGCGGCGGCACCGGGAAGGCGGCGGCGGCGTCCTGCCGCTCGTCCTCTTCCTGCCGGATGGACTCGTCCAGCATCTTCATGATGTTGGCCAAGCCGTCGGGCAGGATTTTGGAGAACTCGGGCGGCTCCTCGAACTGGTCGTCCAGGGGGGGGCCGGCGAAATCGAAGAGGCGCCGGGCGGCCCCCGGGGCGGCTCGCTCCGCCGGCGGCTCGGCGGTCTTTGGATAGGCGGCGGCGGACGGCGGCGGGGGGCTGCGGGGGGGCCGGCAGGTTCCTGAGGTTTCGGGCAGGCCGTCGGGGGGCCGGGCCTGGCGGGGGGGGGTCTCCAGCCATAAATCGGGGGGGTCCCGCCGGGGGCTGGGGGGCTCCTCGGCCGGACCTTGGCGGTGGTGGTGGTGGTGGAGGCTGCCGGCGGCGCCGGGCTCCGGGCAGCCCCCCGCCGAGGGGGGGTCGCCGCCGGCGTCCCCGAAGAGCACTCGGTCCAACGGGTCCGTCCCCCCGCCGGCCGGCCAGGCCAGGGGGGGCCGGGCAGGGAGGCCGGCGGCCGGGGGGGTCGGCCCGGGCGCTCGGCCCCCCTCCGCCGGCGGCCCCGGCGGCTCCGGAGCCGGCGTTTGGTAGCGCTCGGGGCCCTGGTTTGGGGGGGGGTGTCAGGGGGATGCCAAAATGTCCCCTTGTCCCCCAAGGGGTCCTGCTGGAGATGACCCCCCCCCCCCTACACACCAAAATCCCACGCGGGGACTTTTCGCCCTCGTTGGTTCCTGGTCACCCCCCCACACACACATTGTCCCCGGTCAGGGCACCGCGGCCGTCCCCGTCCCCTCGTCCCCACTGGCCCTGTCCCCGCTCATGGAGCTGGGGCTGTCCCCATCCCGGTCCCCATCCCCGTGTCCCCATCCCGGTCCCCATCCCGGTCCCCATCCCCGTGTCCCCATCCCGGTCCCCATCCCCGTGTCCCCATCCCGGTCCCCATCCCCGTGTCCCTGTCCCCATCCCCGTGTCCCCATCCCGGTCCCCATCCCTGTGTTCCCATCCCGGTCCCCATCCCTGTGTCCCCACCCCTGTGTCCCTGTCCCCATCCCGGTCCCCATCCCCGTGTCCCCATCCCGGTCCCCATCCCGGTCCCCATCCCTGTGTCCCCATCCCCGTGTCCCTGTCCCCATCCCGGTCCCCATCCCTGTGTCCCCATCCCCGTGTCCCCATCCCTGTGTCCCTGTCCCCATCCCGGTCCCCATCCCGGTCCCCATCCCCGTGTCCCCATCCCCGTGTCCCTGTCCCCATCCCCGTGTCCCCATCCCCGTGTCCCCATCCCTGTGTCCCTGTCCCCATCCCAGTCCCCATCCCGGTCCCCATCCCCGTGTCCCCATCCCTGTGTCCCTGTCCCCATCCCGGTCCCCATCCCCGTGTCCCCATCCCCGTGTCCCCATCCCCGTGTCCCCATCCCCGTGTCCCCATCCCAGTGTTCCTGTCCCCATCCTGGTGCCCTCATCCCACCCCATCTGTCCCCATCCCTGTCCCTGTCCCCATCCCCACCCTGGTCCCTGTCCCCATCCCTGTCCCCATCCCAGTGTTCCTGTCCCCATTCCTGTCCCCATCCCGGTGTCCTCATCCCCTTGTCCCCATCCCAACCCATCTGTCCCCGTCCCTGTCCCCACGAGGCTGGGGCTGCCTCCCCATCCCCTTGTCCCCCCCATCCCCTTGTCCCCCCAGTCCTCTGTTCCCCTGACCCCGTCCCCCGTGTCCCCCAATTCCCTTGTCCCCACGACCCCCACCCCCCTCCCCGTGTCCCCCCGTCCCTGTGTCCCCATGACCCCATCCCCGTGTCCCCCCATCCCCGTGTCCCCCGTCCCCACAACCCCCATCCCCGTGTCCCCCGTCCCCATGTCCCCACGACCCCCATCCCCGTGTCCCCCCGTCCCCGTGTCCCCCCGTCCCCATGTCCCCCCGTCCCCATGCCCCCACGACCCCCATCCCTGTGTCCCCCCATCCCTGTGTCCCCCCGTCCCCATGCCCCCACGACCCCCATCCCTGTGTCCCCCCATCCCTGTGTCCCCCCATCCCCGTGTTCCCCAATCCCCCCGTCCCCACGACCCCCATCCCCATTTCCCCCATCCCCGTGTCCCCCCGTCCTCGTGTCCCCCCGTCCCCGTGTCCCCACGACCCCCATCCCCGTGTCCCCCCGTCACTGTGTCCCCCGTCCCCGTGTCCCCACGACCCCCATCCCCGTGTCCCCACATTCCCATGTCCCCCCGTCCCCATGTCCCCCCGTCCCCATGTCCCCATGACCCCCATCCCCCTGTCCCCCCGTCCCCATGCCCCCACGACCCCCATCCCTGTGTCCCCCCATCCCTGTGTCCCCCCATCCCCGTGTTCCCCAATCCCCCCGTCCCCACGACCCCCATCCCCATTTCCCCCATCCCCGTGTCCCCCCGTCCTCGTGTCCCCCCGTCCCCGTGTCCCCACGACCCCCATCCCCGTGTCCCCCCGTCACTGTGTCCCCCGTCCCCGTGTCCCCACGACCCCCATCCCCGTGTCCCCACATTCCCATGTCCCCCCGTCCCCATGTCCCCCCGTCCCCATGTCCCCATGACCCCCATCCCCCTGTCCCCCCGTCCCCATGCCCCCACGACCCCCATCCCTGTGTCCCCCCATCCCCGTGTCCCCCCATCCCCCCGTCCCCACGACCCCCCGTCCCCACGACCCCCCGTCCCCGTGTCCCCCCCGTCCCCATGTCCCCACGACCCCCATCCCCGTGTCCCCCCCGTCCCCGCCGCGTTCCCCCCCCGCCCCCACTCACGAGGCCGGGGCTGGGCCCCCCCCGGGGGAGGGTGCTGGTGCCGGGGGTGCCGGGGGGCGGGCGGGGGGCGTAAGGCACGCAGGCGATGGGTGCTGGTGAGGCGCTGGGGGTGGCGCGCGCCCGGCGAGCTCTGCTCTCCCTAAGGTCACTTCCGAGGGGGCCGGGGGGCGCCGGGGGGCCGGGGGGCGCCGGGGGCGGCCGGGGGGCGCCGGGGGCCGCGGCCGGTGGGCGCTGGGGGGGCGGCTGCGACCCGTAGGCGGGCGCCGGGTAGGGGAACGGGGGGGCCGCCAGGCCGCGCTGCTCCTGCCCGGGGACCCCCCCCACACACACACCCCGGCGTCAGCCTCGCTCGGGGGGGTGGGGGGGGACACGGGGATGGGGGGACGGGGGGATGTGGGGGCACCCAGGGATGCGGGGACAGCCGGGGACGGGGGGATGTGGGGGCACCCGGGGACGTGGGGGCACATGGGGACACCCGGGGGCACCTGGGGACATCTGGGGACGTGGGGGTGCATGGGGACGTGGGGGCACCTGGGGACGTGGGGATGTGGGGGCACCGGGGGACGTGGGGGCACATGGGGACACCCGGGGGCACCTGGGGACATCTGGGGACGTGGGGACACCCGGGGACGTGGGGACACCCGAGGACATCCGAGGACGTGGGGGCACCCGGGGACGTGGAGATGTGGGGACACCTGGGGACGTGGGGGTGCATGGGGACATGGGGACGTGGGGGCACCCGGGGACGTGGGGGCACATGGGGACACCCGGGGGCACCTGGGGACGTGGGGATGTGGGGACATCTGGGGACGTGGGGACACCCGGGGACGTGGGGACACCCGGGGACGTGGAGATGTGGGGACACCTGGGAACGTGGGGGTGCATGGGGACATGGGGACATGGGGGCACCCGGGGATGTGGGGACAGCCGGGGACGTGGGGGCACCCAGGGACGTGGGGGCACATGGGGACACCCGGGGGCACCTGGGGACGTGGGGACACCCGGGGACGTGGGGACACCCGGGGGCGTGGGGATGCGGGGACACCCGGGGACGTGGAGATGTGGGGACACCTGGGGACGTGGGGGTGCATGGGGACGTGGGGACGTGGGGGTGCATGGGGATGTGGGGACAGCCGGGGATGTGGGGGCACCTGGGGACACCCGGGGGCACCTGGGGACATGGGGATGTGGGGACAGCTGGGGGCACCCGGGGACATGGGGATGCAGGGACATCCGAGGACGTGGGGGCACCCGTGGATGTGGGGACACCTGGGGGCACCCGGGGACGTGGGGGCACCTGGGGACACCCAGGGACGTGGGGACACCTGGGGACAGAGGGATGTGGGGACACCCAGGGACGTGGGGACATTTGGGGGGCACGCGGGGACATGGGGCACCTGGGGATGTGAGGACACCCGGGGACATGGGGACGTGGGGGCACCCAGAGACACGCGGGGCACCCAGGGACATCCAGGGATATGGGGACACAGGGACACAGGGACATCCGGGGACACCTGGGGATGCGGGGACACGGGGACACGCAAGGACACCAGCATCAGCCCCGCGGGTGGGAACACGCAAGGACACAGACACACCGGGGGACACGTGGGGACACACGGGGACATGGGACATACGGGGACACCTGGGGATGCGGGGACACGGGACATGTGGGGACACTGGCATCAGCCCCACAGGGACACGAGGACAGTCGGGGACAGGAGGATGGTCGGGGACACGGGGACAGTCGGGGACAGGGGTACACGAGGACGGTCGGGGACACGGGGACACCGGCGTCAGCCCCACAGGGACACGAGGACAGTCGGGGACACGGGGACATGAGGACAGCCGGGAAGATGGGGGCACCAGTGTCAACTGTGCATGGGGACACGAGGACAGTCGGGGACAGTCGGGGACACGAGGACAGCCGCGGACATGGGGACACCGGTGTCAGCCCCACAGGGACACGAGGACAGTTGGGGACAGGGGTACACGAGGACGGTCGGGGACAGGGGTACACGAGGACGGTCGGGGACATGAGGACGGTCGGGGACGGGGACAGTCAGGGACAGGTACACGAGGACGGTCGGGGACATGAGGACAGTCGGGGACAGGGGGACACGAGGACAGTCGGGGACAGGGGGACACCGGCATCAGCCCCACAGGGACATGAGGACAGTTAGGGACAGGGGTACACCAGGACAGCCACGGACACAGGGACGTGAGGACAGTCAGGGACACGAGGACAGTCGGGGACAGGGGTACATGAGAACAGTCGGGTACATGAGGACAGTCGGAGACACAGGGACACGAGGACAGTTGGGAACATGAGGACAGTCGGGGACACAAGGACACCGGCGTCAGCCCCACAGGGACACGAGGACAGTCGGGGACAGGGGGACACCGGCGTCAGCCCCACAGGGACATGAGGACAGTCGGGGACATGAGGACAGTTGGGGACAGGGGTACACGAGGGCAGTCGGGGACATGAGGACAGTCGGGGACAGGGGTACATGAGGACAGTCGGGGACATGAGGACGGTCGGGGACAGGTACACGAGGACAGTCGGGGACGTGAGCACAGTCGGGGACAGGGGGACACGAGGGCAGTCGGGGACATGAGGACAGTCGGGGACGGGGACATGAGGACAGTCGGGGACATGAGGACAGTCGGGGACAGGGGTACACGAGGACGGTCGGGGACAGGTACACGAGGACAGTCGGAGACGTGAGCACAGTCGGGGACAGGGGGACACGAGGGCAGTCGGGGACATGAGGACAGTCGGGGACGGGGACATGAGGACAGTCGGGGACATGAGGACAGTCGGAGACGGGAACACGAGGACGGTCGGGGACATGAGGACGGTCGGGGACAGGTACACGAGGACAGTCGGGGACATGAGCACAGTCGGGGACAGGGGGACACGAGGACGGTCGGGGACACGAGGACAGTCGCGGACGGGGACATGAGGACAGTCGGGGACATGAGGACAGTCGGGGACAGGGGGACACGAGGGCAGTCGGGGACAGGGGGACACTGGCGTCAGCCCCACAGGGACACGAGGACGGTCGGGGACATGAGGACGGTCGGGGACAGGTACACGAGGACAGTCGGGGACATGAGCACAGTCGGGGACAGGGGGACACGAGGACGGTCGGGGACACGAGGACAGTCGCGGACGGGGACATGAGGACAGTCGGGGACATGAGGACAGTCGGGGACAGGGGGACACGAGGGCAGTCGGGGACAGGGGGACACTGGCGTCAGCCCCACAGGGACACGAGGACGGTCGGGGACATGAGGACAGTCGGAGACAGGGGGACATGAAGACAGTGGGGGACATGAGAACAGTCGGGAACACGAGGACAGTCGGGAACACGGGGACACCGGCGTCAGCAGCGGGGGGGGGTGACAGGCGGGGCCGGGTGACGGGCCGACAGGCGGGGGCCGTACCTGTCTGTCGGGGGGGGCGCCGTTGCGGCGCTCGGGCGGCCAGGGGTCCCCGTGGGCGGCGCTCCAGAGCCCCGGCTTGGGCAGGCCGTAGGGGGGGGGGCCCGGCGGCTGCTGCCCCCCGGCGCCCGGCCCCCCCTGCCCGCAGCGGCGCCGTCAGGGGACCGCCCCCCCCCCCCACCCCGGACCCCTTTCCACCCTCCCCGGTTTGGGTGCCCCCCCCCTCCCCACGTCCCCTGTCCCCGTTTTGTGCCCCCCCCAGCCCCGTTATTGCCCCCCCCAGACCTGTTATCGCCCCCCCCCAGAGCCGTTATCGCCCCCCCAGACCCGTTATGGGCCCCCTACCCCTTGTCACCCCCCTGCCCCGTTATCGCCCCCCTGCCCCATTATCACCCCCCCCAGCCCCATTTGGTGCCCCCCCAGTCCCATTATCGCCCCCCCAGCCCCCTCCTCGCCCCCCCCAGCCCCATTTGGTGCCCCCCCAGTCCCATTATCGCCCCCCCAGCCCCCTTCTCACCCCCCCAGCCCCATTTGGTGCCCCCCCAGCCCTGTTATCACCCCCCTTGGCCCCCTCCTCACCCCCCCCAGCCCCATTTGGTGCCCCCCCAGTCCCATTATCGCCCCCCCAGCCCCCTTCTCACCCCCCCCAGCCCCATTTGGTGCCCCCCCAGCCCTGTTATCACCCCCCTTGGCCCCCTCCTCACCCCCCCCAGCCCCATTTGGTGCCCCCCCAGCCCCGTTATCACCCCCCTGGCCCCCTGCTCACCCCCCCCAGCCCCATTTGGTGCCCCCCCAGCCCTGTTATCACCCCCCTTGGCCCCCTGCTCACCCCCCCAGCCCCATTTGGTGCCCCCCCAGTCCCATTATCGCCCCCCTTTGGCCCCCTCCTCACCCCCCCAGCCCCATTTGGTGCCCCCCCAGCCCCGTTATCACCCCCCCCAGCTCCATTCGGCGCCCCCCAGCCCCATTCGGCGCCCCCTCCAGCCCCATCCTCACCCCCCCGGCCCCCTCCTCGCCCCCCCCCCCGGCCCCGTTCGGCGCCCCCCCCGCACCTGCTCGGGGCTGCCGCTCCTCCTGCGCTTGCCGGGGCTGGGCAGGTCGTCGGGGGGGGGCGCGGGGGGGTGGGCGGGGGGCGCGGGCTGCCCGGCCGGCGGCTCGGGGGGGGCGGCCGGGCGCTTCAGCTGGGCGCCCCGCTTGGCCGAGAAGTTCCTCTTCTGCGGCGTTTCGGGGGGGTCACGGTCTCGTCCCCCTTCCCCAGCGTCCCCAGTCCCCGTTCCCAGGGCCCCCCAGTGTCCCCCATGCCCCCTTCCCCAGCGTCCCCAGTCCCCGTTCCCAGTGCCCCCCAGTGTCCCCCGTGACCCCTTCCCCAGCGTCCCCAGTCCCCGTTCCCAGTGCCCCCCAGTGTCCCCCGTGACCCCTTCCCCAGCGTCCCCCAGCGTCCCCAGTCCCCATTCCCAGTGCCCCCCAGTGTCCCCCATGCCCCCTTCCCCAGCGTCCCCCAGCGTCCCCAGTCCCCATTCCCAGTGCCCCCCAGTGTCCCCCATGCCCCCTTCTCCAGCGTCCCCAGTCCCCGTTCCCAGTGCCCCCCAGTGTCCCCCATGCCCCCTTCCCCAGCGTCCCCCAGCATCCCCAGTCCCCGTTCCCAGTGCCCACCAGTGTCCCCCATGACCCCTTCCCCAGTGCCCCCCAGTGGCCCCCGTGACCCCTTCCCCAGCGTCCCCCAGCGTCCCCAGTCCCTGTTCCCAGTGCCCCCCAGTGGCCCCTGTGACCCCTTCCCCAGTGTCCCCCAGCGTCCCCAGTCTCCATTCCCAGTGCCCCCCTAGTGTCCCCCATGCCCCCTTCCCCAGCGTCCCCCAGCATCCCCAGTCCCCATTCCCAGTGCCCCCCAGTGTCCCCAATTCCCCCTTCCCCAGAGTCCCCCAGCGTCCCCAGTCCCCGTTCCCAGTGCTCCCCAGTGTACCCCGTAACCCCTTCCCCAGTGCCCCCCAGTGTCCCCAGTCCCTGTTCCCAGTGCCCCCAGCATCTCCCATGTCCCCCACAGTGTCCCCAGTCCCTGTTTCCAGTGCCCCCAGCACCCCATACCCCCTCCCCAGCACCCCGTGCCCACCCTGCACCCCCATACCCCCTCCCCAGTGCCCCATACCCCCTCCCCAGCGCCCCATGCCCCCCCTGCACCCCATATCCCCTCCCCAGTGCCCCCAGCACCCCGTACCCCCTCCCCAGTGCCCCATACCCCCTCCCCAGCGCCCCATGCCCCCCCTGCACCCCATATCCCCTCCCCAGTGCCCCCAGCACCCCGTACCCCCTCCCCAGTGCCCCATACCCCCTCCCCAGCGCCCCATGCCCCCCCCGCACCCCATACCCCCTCCCCAGTGCCCCCAGCGCCCCATACCCCCTCCCCAGCACCCCATACCCCCTCCCCAGTGCCCCCAGTGCCCCGTACCCCCTCCCCAGCACCCCATACCCCCTCCCCAGTGCCCCCAGTGCCCCGTACCCCCTCCCCAGCACCCCGTGCCCACCCTGCACCCCATACCCCCTCCCCAGTGCCCCATGCCCCCCCCTGCACCCCATACTCCCTCCCCAGTGCCCCCAGCACCCCGTACCCCCTCCCCAGCACCCCGTGCCCACCCTGCACCCCATATCCCCTCCCCAGTGCCCCCAGCACCCCATACCCCCTCCCCAGCGCCCCGTACCCCCTCCCCAGTGCCCCCAGCGCCCCGTACCCCCTCCCCAGCACCCCGTGCCCACCCTGCACCCCCCGTGCCCCCTCCCCAGTGCCCCCAGCGCCCCGTACCCCCTCCCCAGCGCCCCGCGCCCCCCCCCCCGGCTCACCTCGAGGTGCAGCAGGTTCCACACTTGCTGCAGGGGGGGCAGCGTCCTGGCCCGGGGGTGCGCCGGGCCCGAGTGGAAGCTCCAGAGCTGGGCCTGCGGGGGGGGGGGGGGGGTGAGGGGACGGGGACGGGGACAGCGCCCCCGGGCTGGCCGCCTCCCCCTCCCCAGACCCCTCCGCCTCCCCCTGCCCCTGACCGCACCCCCCCGTGTCCCCATGTCCCTGGTGTCCCCTCCGCGTCCCCCCGTCCCCATGTCCCCTGTGCCCGTGTCCCCTCCGTGTCCCCCGTCCCCATGTCCCCTACCCCCGTGTCCCTCCGTGTCCCCCGTCCCCGTGTCCCCTACCCCCGTGTCCCTCCGCGTCCCTCCGTCCCCGTGTCCCCTACCCCCGTGTCCCTCCGTGTCCCCCGTCCCCGTGTCCCCTATCCCCGTGTCCCTCCGTGTCCCCCCGTCCCCGTGTCCCCTACCCCCGTGTCCCTCCGCGTCCCTCCGTCCCCGTGTCCCCTACCCCCGTGTCCCTCCGTGTCCCCCGTCCCCGTGTCCCCTATCCCCGTGTCCCTCCGTGTCCCCCGTCCCCCTGTCCCCTGCGCCCTCACGTCCCCGGTGCCCCCCCGTCCCCTGGTGTCCCCCCGTCCCCGGCGTTCCCACGTCCCTGGTGTCCCCCCGTCCCCTGCACCCCCACGTCCCCAGCGTCCCCACATCCCCGGCGCCCCCCCATCCCCACATCCCCGGTGTCCCCCCGTCCCCTGCGCCCCCACGTCCCCGGTGCCCCCCCGTCCCCTGGTGTCCCCACGTCCCTGGTGTCCCCCCGTCCCTGGCGTCCCCCCGTCCCCGGCGTCCCCCCGTCCCCTGGTGTCCCCCTGTCCCCAGCGTCCCCCCGTCCCCGGCGTCCCCCCGTCCCCTGGTGTCCCCCTGTCCCCAGCGTCCCCAGTGTCCCCCTGTCCCCGGCGTCCCCACATCCCTGGTGTCCCCCTGTCCCCTGCGCCCCCCCGTCCCCTGGTGTCCCCCTGTCCCCTGGGTCCCCACGTCCCCTGGGTCCCCACGTCCCCTGGTGTCCCCCCGTCCCCTGGGTCCCCACATCCCCTGCGTCCCCCCCGTCCCCTGTGCCCCCCCGTTGCTGGTGTCCCCATGTCCCCTGCGCCCCCACGTCCCCGGTGCCCCCCCGTCCCCTGGTGTCCCCACATCCCCTGCGCCCCCACATCCCCTGGTGTCCCCCCGTCCCCAGCGCCCCCCCATCCCCCCGTCCCCTGGTGTCCCCCCATCCCCGGTGTCCCCACGTCCCCGGCGCCCCCACGTCCCCCGGTGTCCCCCCGTCCCCGGCGCCCCCCCGTCCCCTGCACCCCCACGTCCCCCGGTGTCCCCACGTCCCCTGCGCCCCCCCGTCCCCGGCGCCCCCCCGTCCCCGGCGCCCCCCCGTCGCTGGTGTCCCCCCGTCCCCGGCGCCCCCCCGTCCCCACATCCCCGGCGCCCCCCCGTCCCCCGGCGCCCCCCCCGCCCCACCTGCTGCAGGCGGCCGATGCGGGCGCCGACGTCGCCGGAGGGGCCGCGCTCGCGGGGGGGGCAGCGGGCGGCGCAGCGGTAGCAGCGCAGCGCCTCCTCCGCGTCCTCCTCGGACTCGTAGATGCGGCCCAGCTGCTCCCAGAGCTGCGGCTGGGCCGGGTCGCGCAGCAGCGCCTGCACGCACCCCTCGATCGACTCCAGCTTGCCGGGGGGGGGCCGCGGCGCCACCCTGCGCGGGGAAACCGGACCCCGGGGGGGGGGGGGTCAGCTCGGGCTCCCCCCCTCCCCTCCCAACCCCAACCCCGCCGCCGGGACCCCCGGACGCCGGGGCCCCCGGACGGGCGAGCGCTTACCCCGCGGGGAAGTAGGGCTTGCCGGCGTGGGCGCCATTACCGCTGTGGGGGGGCGCCAGGTGGGGGGGCAGCGGGGCCTGGCCGATGCTGGAGGAGCACCTGGAGGTGGTGGTGGTGGGGGGGGGTTAGAGATCTGGGCCCCCCCCCAACCTGCTGGGGGGATGGGTATGGGGTGGGGGGGGGTTCGGGGGGAGTCTAGGGGGTGCTATGGGGGGTGGGGGGGCACCCAGGGGGATCTATGGGGGGACCCAGAGGTGTGGGGGGGGCACCCAGGAGGATCTATGGGGGGACCCAGAGGTGTGGGGGGGGCACCCAGGGGTGGGGGGGCACCCAGGGGGATCTATGGGGGGACCCAGAGGTGGGGGGGGCACCCAGGGGGATCTATGGGGGGACTCAGAGGTGGGGGGGGGCACCCAGGGGGATCTATGGGGCGCCCAGGGGTGGGGGGGGCGCCCAGGGGAATCTATGGGGCACCCAGGGGTGGGGGGGGCGCCCAGGGGAATCTATGGGGGGACCCAGAGATGTGGGGGGGGCACCCAGGGGGAACTATGGGGTGTGGGGGGGGTACCCAAGAGGACCTATGGGGGGACCCAGAGGTGGGGGGGGCACCCAGAGGGATCTATGGGGCGCCCAGGGGTGGGGGGGGGCACCCAGGGGGAACTATGGGGGGACCCAGAGATGTGGGGGGGGGCACCCAGGGGGATCTATGGGGTGTGGGGGGGCGCCCAAGAGGACCTATGGGGGGACCCAGAGGTGGGGGGGGCACCCAGAGGGATCTATGGGGTGCCCAGGGGTATATGGGAGCACCCAAGGGGATCTATGGGGCACCCTGAGATGTGAGGGGCACCCAGGGGGGCTCTGGGGGGTGCCCAGGGGTGTGGGGGGCTCTACGGGGTGCCCAGGGGTGTGGGGGGTGCCCAGGGTGCCATGGGGGGATCTAGGGGGTGCCATGGGGTGTGCACGGTGCCCAGGGGTGCCGTGGGGAGGTCTATGGGGTGCCCAGGAGTGTGGGGGGGGGCTCTTGGGGTGCCCCGAGGGCTGGGGGGGGGCTCCTGGGGGCGCCGTGGGGCAGAGCCTACCTGTTCCCGGGCAGCCATGGGCGGGGGGGGCAGGCGGCCCAGGCCCCGCTGCAGCCCAGGCTCCCCACGGCGAAGGGGTCCCGTCCGGCCCGGCCCCCCAGCTGCTCCACGGCGCGATGCATCCAGCCTGCCCCACGGCGCGTCAGCGGGGCCCCGGGGCCGCCCTGCCCCGCGGCTGCCCCCCAGCCTGCCCCGCGGACCCCCTGCCCCATAGACCCCCTCCCAGCCCCACGGACCCCCTGCCCCACAGATCCCCCCCCAGCCCCACCGATCCCCCCACAGCCTGCCCTACAGCTGCCCTGCCCCACGGCTGCCCCCCAGCCTGCCCCGCGGACCCCCTGCCCCACAGCTGCCCTGCCCCACGGCTCCCCCCCAGCCTGCCCCGCGGACCCCCTGCCCCACAGATCCCCTCCAGCCCCCTTGCCCCATAGACTCCCAGCCTCCCAGATCCCCCCCCAGCCTGCCCCACGGACCCCCAGCCCCACAGATCCCCCCCAGCCCCCTTGCCCCACGGACTCCCAGCCCCCCAGATCCCCCCCCAGCCTGCCCCATGGACCCCCAGCCCCACGGATCCCCCCCAGCCCCTCTGCTCCATGGACTCCCAGCCCCCCAGATCCCCCCCCAGCCCCCCTGCCCCACAGAGCCCCTGCCCCATCCATCCCCCCCAGCCTGCCCCACGGAGCCCCTGCCCCCCGGCACTCACCACTTCTGCGGCGCTGGAGGCCTCTGTGCCCCCGCCGGGCCCCCCCCCGGGCGGCGAGTTGGGGGCAGCCCCCGCGGCGGCGCTGGGCGCGGGTGCCGGGCACCTGGGGGGGGGCAATGGGGCGGGGGGGTCACGGGGGGGCGCTGGGGGCCGGACACCTTTGGGGGGGGGCAATGGGGCAGGGGGGTTATGGGGGGGCGCTGGGGGCCGGGCACCTGGGGGGGGCAATGGGGCGGGAGGGTCACGGGGGGGCGCTGGGGGCCGGACACCTTTGGGGGGGGCAATGGGGCAGAGGGGTTATGGGGGGGCGCTGGGGGCCGGACGCCTTTGGGGGGGGCAATGGGGCAGGGAGGTTATGGGGGGGGCACTGGGGGCCGGGCGCCTTTGGGGGGGGGCAATGGGGCAGGGAGGTTATGGGGGGGGTGCTGGGGGCCGGGCGCCTTTGGGGGGGGGGGCAATGGGGCAGGGAGGTTATGGGGGGGGCACTGGGGGCCGGACACCTTTAGGGGGGGCAATGGGGCAGGGAGGTTATGGGGGGGCGCTGGGGGCCGGGCGCCTTTGGGGGGGGGCAATGGGGTGGGGGGGTCACGGGGGGGCGCTGGGGGCCGGGCGCCTTTGGGGGGGGGCAATGGGGCAGGGGGTGTCACGGGGGGGTGCTGGGGGCTGGACACCTTTGGGGGGGCAATGGGGTGGGGGGGTCACGGGGGGGTGCTGGGGGCCGGGCGCCTGGGGCTCAGGGGGCAGCTGCGGGAGTTGGGGGGGCAGCCGGGGGGGTTGGGGGGCAGATGGGGAGCAGCTGGGGGGCTCAGGGGGCAGCCAGAGAGATTGGGGGGGCAGTTGGAGGACTCAGGGGGAGCTAGGGGGCTCAAGGGAGCAGCTGGGGGGCAGTTGGGGGGCTCAGGGGGCAGTTGGGGGGTGTTTGGGGGCAGCCGGGGGGTGTTTGGGGGGCAGTTGGGGGGCTCAGGGGGCAGCCGGGGGGGTGTTTGGGGGCAGCTGGGGGGCTCAGGGGGCAGCCGGGGGGTGTTTGGGGGGTAGTTGGGGGGCTCGGGGGGCAGCCGGGGGGGTGTTTGGGGGGCAGTTGGGGGGCTCAGGGGGCAGCCGGGGGGTGTTTGGGGGGCAGTTGGGGGGCTCGGGGGGCAGCCAGGGGGGTGTTTGGGGGCAACTGGGGGGCTCAGGGGGCAGCCGGGGGGTGTTTGGGGGCAGCTGGGGGGCTCGGGGGGCAGCCGGGGGGTGTTTGGGGGGTAGTTGGGGGGCTCGGGGGGCAGCCAGGGGGGTGTTTGGGGGGCAGTTGGGGGGCTCGGGGGGCAGCCGGGGGGGTGTTTGGGGGCAGTTGGGGGGCTCAGGGGGCAGCCGGGGGGTGTTTGGGGGGCAGCCAGGGGGGTGTTTGGGGGCAGCTGGGGGGCTCAGGGGGCAGCCGGGGGGTGTTTGGGGGGCAGCTGGGGGGCTCAGGGGGCAGCCGGGGGGTGTTTGGGGGCAGCTGGGGGGCTCAGGGGGCAGCCGGGGGGTGTTTGGGGGGCAGCCGGGGGGTGTTTGGGGGCAGCCGGGGGGGTGTTTGGGGGGCAGCTGGGGGGCTCAGGGGGCAGCCGGGGGGTGTTTGGGGGGCAGCTGGGGGGCTCAGGGGGCAGCCGGGGGGTGTTTGGGGGCAGCTGGGGGGGTGTTTGGGGGGCAGCCGGGGGGCTCGCAGTGTGGGGCAGTGCGGGGAGGGGCAGCATGAACCCCATAGGGCAGGAAGAAGTGGGGCAGGTGGGCCGGGGGGGCGGGGTTCTGGGCAAGGGGCGGGGCCTGTGCTGCCAACACCCCCGCATAAGCCCCTCCCCCTCGGGCCAGGCCCCGCCCCCTCACCTATCCCGCGACGCTCTCCAGGAATCCGGCCAATCACGCGGCGCCCCTCGCCTGGCGGCCAATCATCTTTCCCGTCCGTCTTCGAGCACAGCCTGCCGGGGACCAATGGGAACGAGAGGCTCAGGCTGGGGCCGGCCAATGAGGGGAGGGGGGCGGAGACACGTTGGGGGCGGGGCAGGGACGGGGGGGGGTCCCTCGCACACGCGTGTGACACGCCAGCCCCCGCATGCACCGGGGGGGTCCCTTGCACACGCGTGTGACACGCCAGCCCCCACGTGCACCTGGGGGGGTCCCTCGCACACGCGTGTGACACGCCAGCCCCCACGTGCACCTGGGGGGGGTCCCTCGCACACGCGTGTGACACGCCGGCCCCCGCATGCACCTGGGGGGGGGGTCCCTCGCACACGCGTGTAACACGCCAAGCCCCGTGTGCAGCGAGGGACCCCCTCGCACACACGCGTGTGCGTCACACACCAGCCCCTCCCAGCGCGCAGCCGGGGGGAGCCCCCCGCACACGCGTGTGCGTCACACGCCGGGCCCTCCCCGCGTGCGGCCGGGACCGACACGGCCGCCCCCGCAGGGGGAATTTCGGGGCCGGTCCGTGACACGTGTGCGAGGGGGAAGGAAGCGTGTGTGGGGGGGGGGAAGGAAGCGTGTGTGTGGGGGGGAAGGAAGCGCGTGGGGGGGGGGACAGGCTGCGTGCACACGGCTGCGGACGCCTCCCAGCACACGCGTGTGCGCGCACGCTCACGCGCTCCCGGCCGTGCCCGCGCACACGCGTGTGCCGGCGGGGCTGGGACGGGCCAGGGCGGGAACAGCCGGACACGCAGCACACGCGTACGGACGCACAGGGGTGCGCCCGCACAGGCGGACACACCTGCGCACAGGCGGACGCGCACAGGCGGAGGGGAACCCCCCCGCCCCGCCCCGGTGAGTGGGAAGGCGGTGGTTTGCCGGGACAGGGGCGGGGACACACGTGACACACGCGTGTGCCGCCCGCCCCACGCGTGACGTCGCCTGGCAACGGGGCCGCGGCGACACGCGGAACGCACGCTAAGAGCCCCCCCCGCCACGCGCCGCTAAGGACACGCGTGACATCCCACACGCCCCCGCCCCGCCCGGCGTCACCCGCCAGCACGACCCCCCACCAAGTCGCGGTGACAAAGCGACGCGCGGCTGTTGTCACCCCCACAGCGAGACCCCGCTCCCCGTCGCGCCTCGCTGTGACACGCGTGCGACACGCCACGGCGCAGCGGGACGGGCCTACCGCCGGCGCGCGGGGTAGCTGACGGGTGTTGGCAGCCGGCGACACCCGCGCGCCGGGAACGGTGACGGGAGCCACACGCCTGGCGGGGGGTGCGGGGACACGCAACGTCACGGGGACGCAACAACCGGGGGTGGGGGGGGGGAAGGACCGTGGCACAACCTGACACGCGAACACGCGTGTCTCCAGCACACGTGACGTCCCGTGTAACTCCCCCTCCCCCCGCCGCCGCGGGCGCCGTTCCCACACCCCGAAACTCCCCCCCCGCTGCCCCCGCCAACACGCACACGCAAACACACGGGTTTTCCTGCCCGGAGGCGGCCGGGAAGCGGCGGTGACTCACCCGCCGGGGGGAACAGGCGGCCGGCGAACGCGTGTGCCGGGCGCCCCTTCCCACGCGACACGCGTGCTCCGGGTCACGCGTGTGCCGACCCCCTAGTGACACGTGTGTACGTGGGTTTGGGGCACGGGGACACGCGTTTACGGGGGGGGGTCTCACACGCACACCGGGGGGGGTCTCACGCGGACGCACACGCGTGGCGGGGGGTCTTACACGCGGACGCACAGGCAAACGCACGCCTGTGCGCGCCGGGGACACCCGGCCGCCCCCCCACCGGCCCCCCCCACCGGCGCGGCGTCACCGCCCGGCGAGGCAAGAGCAATCGCACACCCAGCGCTCGCACACCGGCACCGGCAACAGCCGGCTGGCCCGCACCGCCGGCCCGCAGCCGCCCGGAAGCACAACAGGGGCCGCGCGCGGGGGCAGGCGGTCAACCGAACGCGATCACAACCTAACCCCCCCCCTCCAAACACACCGGCACACGCGGCACCTCTACGCACAACCGCGGACAACAGCCGCACGCACAGCCCGACACGTGACCCCGCAACGGCACGCGCTGACCCACAACAGCTCGCACAATCGCCCTCACGCACGCCGGCTCTCCCCCTCCCCCCCTTCCCCGGGCAACCGCGACAGCCGGACGCACACCCGCACGCGTCACCCGCACACCGCCGCGCAGTGCGCTCCCCCCCCCCAAAACCCCGGACGCACAACTCGCTCCTCCCCGTTCCCGGGCTGGCGGCGTCCGAGCGACGGCGGCGTCCGAGCGACGGCGGCGTCCGGGTGACACGGGGGGCCTCACCTGGGTGGTGCGACAGGCGGCGGCGAGCGCGGGGTGCCGGGTACCGCGTGCGGCCCGGCCGCGGCTGGCGCTGCCGGTGCCTCCGCCCCCGGGGTCCCCGCGCCGGCTGACGGGGCCGCCGGGTGACACGAGGGTGAGTCACCGCCGCGGCCGCCCCGCGTGGGTCACCCCCCGCCGGCCGGGAGACGCTGACGTCAGTCGGGCAGGCGGTGGCGCCGCTCGGCACCGCCCCGGTGGGAATCCCGGACACGGCCCACGGTGCCGGGGGGGGGACACGGCCCACGGGGGACATGGTGCATGGGGACACGGCCCACGGGGGGGACACGGTACACGGAGCGGGGGGGACACGGTACATGGGGGACACGGTACACGGAGCGGGGGGGACACAGCACACGGCCCACGGGGGGGGGACACGGTCCACGGGGGACATGGTGCATGGGGACACGGCCCACGGAGCGGGGGGGACACGGCACACATGGGGGGACACGGCGTGGGGGGGACATGGTGCATGGGGACACGGAGCAGGGGGGACATGGTACATGGGGGACACGGTACACGGAGCGGGGGGGACACAGCACATGGCCCACGGGGGGGGACACGGCCCACGGGGGACATGGTGCATGGGGACACAGAGCGGGGGGGGGGGACACGGCCCACGGGGGGGGGGGACACGGTCCACGGGGGACATGGTACATGGAGACACGGAGCGGGGGGGGGACACGGTCCACGGGGGACATGGTACATGGAGACAGCACACGGAGCGGGGGGGACACAGCACACATAGGGGAACACGGCGCGGGGGGGACATGGCACACGAGGGGACACGGGGGACATGGAGTGGAGGGGACATGACACACGAGGGGACACGGCCCACGGGGGACACGGCCCACGGGGGGGGGGGAACACGACACATGGAGACACGGGGGACACGGAGTGGGGGGACACGGCACATGGAGCAGGGAGGACACGGCCCACGGGGGGGGGACGTGGGGGGACACGGCACATGGGGACACGGAGTGGGGGGGACACGGCACGGGGGGGGACACAGGGGACACGGCCCACGGACCGGGGGGGACATGGCACGGCGGGGGGACACGGGGGACACGGCACACGGAGTGGGGAGGACACGGGAGAGCACGCCAACATGCCAGGCCACGGGCACACGCGAGGACACCGGCACCGGGAGGACACGCGGGGTCACGGGAGGACACGGGGACACGGGAGGACACGCAGACACACGGACATGTCGGGGGCTCAGACACGCGGGGTCACGTGAGGACACGGGGACAAGGGGACACACGGACACGTCGGGGGCTCAGACGTGGGGGCACACGAGGACACGGGGACACACGGACTCAGACACGCGGGGTCACGTGAGGACACAGGGACACGGGGACAGACAGACACAGGGGCTCAGACGTGGGGACACACGGGGACACGGGGACACACGGACACAGGGGCTCGGACACGCGGGGTCACATGAGGACACGGGGACAAAGGGACACACGGACACGGGCTCAGACGTGGGGACACGGGGACACACGGACACAGGGGCTTGGACACGCGGGGTCACGTGAGGACACGGGGACACAGACGCATGAGGACACGGGGGGACATGTCAGGGGCTTGGACACGGGGGGACACATGAGGACACGAGGGACACACGGACACGTTGAGGGCTTGGACACACGGGGTCACACGAGGACACGGGGACACACGGACACATTGGGGGCCTGCACACATGGGGACACATGAGGACACGGGGGACACGTCACGGGCTTGGACACGCGGGGTCACGTGGGGACACGGGGACACACGGACACATCGGCGGCTTGGACACGTGGGGACACGCGAGGACACGGGGACACGTCAGGGGCTTGGACACGCGGGGTCACGTGAGGACACACGGACACGTCAGGCGCTTGGACACGTGGGGTCACGTGAGGACACGGGGACACACAGACACGTCAGGGGCTTGGACACGCGGGGTCACGTGAGGACACGGGGACACACGGACACGTCGGGGGCTTGGACACGCGGGGTCACGCGAGGACACGGGGACACACCAGGGATACATCTGTGACACCCGGACGCGGTGGTGGACACGGACACGCAGGGGACAACCCCACCGGGGCGCTACCCTCTGCACACACCACCGCACAGGGACACAACCGGACACGCGTCCCCGGGCGGCAGCCGTGCTCGCATCACCACGCACGGGCCGGGAACCGCCGCACGCAACCCCGACACGCGAGCGCACAGTCGCACGCGTGCAACCCCGACACATGGGCACACAGCCGCGTGCATGCAATCCCAACACGGGTGCACAGCCGCACGCGTGCCAACCCCAACACACGGGTGCACAGCCGCACGCGTGCAACCTCAACACATGGGCGCACAGCCGCGTGCATGCAATCCCAACACGGGTGCACAGCCGCACGCGTGCCAACCCCGACACATGGACGCACAGCCGCACGCCTGCAACCTCAACACACGGGTGCACAGCCGCACGCGTGCAACCCTGACACACGGACGCACAGCCACACGCGTGCAATCCCAACACGGGTGCACAGCCGCACGCGTGCCAACTCCAACACACGGGTGCACAGCCGCATGCATGCAACCCCAACACGGGTGCACAGCCGCACGCGTGCAGCCCCGACACACGGGTGCACAGCCGCACACATGCGAGCCTGACACGCAAGCGCACACCTGCACGCAAGCAACCCCGACCCGCGGGCGCACCGCCGCAGGCGGCTGACCCGGACCCACGGGCGCCTCCTCCCCGGGGAACCCCCGCCGTCCTGGCGCACACGCGTGTGTGTGCGTGTGTGTGTGCGTCTCCCAAGTCCCCAATCCGGCCCCGTCAACCAACCGCCAGCTGGGGAAAACCGAGGCACGGGGGTGCCCAGCGACGGTGCGGGCAGTCGGGGGTGGGGGGTGGCGACTGTGCGGCAGCAGCGGGTGCGACTGTAGGGCGGCTGGGGGGCGGTGGGTGCCGGCGGTGCGTGTCCGGGCCCTGGCGTGGGCGCCTGACTCATTTGTTCTGGCTGACGCAGAGGAACCTCCCCCGGCCCCGGGGGCAGCGCAGGGTTGGGTGGGGGGGGAAACGGGGACGGGACCGCGGTGACGCGGGCTGTGCGCCCGCGGGGGGGGCGCGGGGCGGGCACGCACAGCCGCGCCGGGTGAGCACGACCGCGTGGGGCGAGTACAACCACGGAGGGCACGCACAACCGCGTGGGGCACGCACAACCGTGCCGGGTGAGCACGACCACGTGGGGCACAAACAACCGCGTGGGGCACGCACAACCACAGGGGGCACGCACAGCCGTGCGGGGCGAGCACAACCGCAGGGGCGCGCACACAGCTGTGCAGGGCAAGTACAACCGCGTGGGGCACGCACAGCCGTGCGGGAAGAGGGGGGTGCGCTGGCTCTGGGCGCGTGTGCGCGCCACTGACCGCCGTGTAACGCTGTCTTTTATGAGTGTGTGACACTGTGTGTGACGTTGACCTCTGCATAACGCTGTTTTCTGCCTGCGGGTGACGCTACGCGTGTGACACCGGCCCCTGTGCAACGCTGTCTCCTACGTGCATGTAACTGCACGTGATGCCACGCGTGTGACACCAGCCTCCACGTAACGCGCTGCTGTACGCACGCGGAACGCTGTACGTCACGCTGTTCTCTACAGAACGCTGTCTTCTGTGCGCGCGTAATGCTGTCTGTGCACGCAGCACCACCCCCTGCGCGTGCAACGCTGCCTTCTGCGTGTGCACAGGCTGCTGCGCCTGTGCACACGCTGTGCCACGTGAGGGGACACTTCACAGGCGTGTAACACCGAGCCCCGCGCGTACCGCTCTTCTACGCGCCTGTTTTACGTGGGTAGCGCTGTACTGCGTGTGCCCTGTCTTCTGCTCACGTGTGCGTGACGTCACCCGTGCGCGTACCGCTGCGTGCGTGCAACGCTGTCTGTAACGCTGTCCTGCCTGAGCACACGCGTGTAAGTGTGCAACTGTCCCGCCTGCAAGCCTGTCCTGCGTGCACGCGTGTAAGCGTGCAACACTGTCCCACGTGCAACGCTGTCCTGCCTGTATGCACGCGAGTGTGCAACACTGCCCTGCGTGCAACCCTGTCCTGCGTGCACACGTGTGTGTGTGCAACGCTGGCCTGTCCGTGTGCACGTGTGTAAGTGCGCAACGCTCTCCACGCGTGTAATGCTGCGCTCCGTGTGTGCACGCGTGTAACTGCCCCCCACGCGCACGTAACGCTGTCCCAAGCGCCTGTCGTGCCGCCTGGTGTGCAATCCCTGGCCTGTCTGCGTCTCGCTGTCCCTGCGCGTGTGCACGCGCGTGTGCAACGCCATCCTCCACGTGTCCGCCTGACGTTGGCCTGTCTGGTGTGTAACGCTGCCCTCCACGCGTGCGTGCGCGTTACAGCCCTCTGCGCGTGGGTAACGGTCCTCCGCACACACGTGTAACACCATCCTCAGCATGTGTCACGCTGTCCCGTGTCCCCTGTGCGCGTGCACGCAGCTAACACAGTCGTACGCAGTGCGGGGAACGCACACACACGTGCATGCATGTATGCACGTGCGTGTGCACCGCTACCGCGAGCGTGTGCCGCCCACGGAATATGGTGCTTGCGTGTTGCAGCATGTGCAGCCCGGTACATGCGAGCACACGCCCGTCAAGCAAGCACAGGCAGCACGTGTGCACGCACGTGTGCGTGTAACTACCCGGGAGCGCGCACAGCTGCAGGAACACGCGTGTGCCGGCGCACGGCGACCACCCGTGCACGCAGTCCTCGGCACGCGCCGGCCGGCCGCCGCCACGCAAACGCGCGCAGCCCAACACGCGACTACACGCGTGCGTCTGCACCGCGAGCGTGCGGCCCAGGGCGTGACGCCGTCCCCCCGTGACGGGGGGGACTTGCTCACGCGTGTCCTAGACGGGGGTGCAAGCGCGCGCTCACACACGTGTGCGCCCCAGGCCCAGTCAGGCAAACACGCGTGAGCACGTGTGCACACCCTAACTTCCGCGGGCGTGCGCACCAGCATACGTGCGCACACGTTTTAATGCCTGTTGAGCACACGCGTGTGCATGCACGCGTGTGCACGTGGGTGGCAACACGTTAGCGCCTGGGGTAGGCGTGTGAACGCTCCTGAACCTGGCGTACGCGTGTGTGCGTGCGCACGTGCGCGAACCCTCTAAAGCCCTGCACGTGCACGCGTGTGCCCACCCCTACACCCGGCGTACACGCGTGCACACCGCGCCGCGTGAACGGGCGAGACCCTGCTGCGCGCGCACGCACGCGCGGAAGCACCCCAGCGCCCCACACGCCTGCACACGCGTGCGCCCGAGCCTCGCCGCCGGTGCCCTCCCCCCGTGAGGGCACGCGTGCGCACACGCGTGTGCGGGGGGGCCGACTCACCGCGGCAGGCGGGGGCGTCCCGTGTCGCTGCGGGCTCCGGTGCTCGTCCGGGGGGGTGGGGGGGGGGGCTACGCGCCCGCCATGGCCGGGCTCTGCGGGGGGAGGGGAGCGTTAGCGGGGGCCCAGGCGTCCGGGACGCCCCCCCCCCCCCCAAAACCGGCCCCGGCAGAGCACCAACCCCCGCCGGACCAGTAACCACCACCAGCGCCCCAGTACAGCCAGTGCCGCCGCTCCCAGTACCCCCAGTACTCACTGCTTCTAGCTCCCAGTATACCCAGTACCTCCGCTCCCAGTGTGCCCAGTACCTGCCGCTCCCCGCTCCCAGTGTGCCCAGTACCTCCGCTCCCCGCTCCCAGTGTGCCCAGTACCTGCCGCTCCCACCTCCCAGTGTGCCCAGTACCTCCGCTCCCACCTCCCAGTGTGCCCAGTACCTCCGCTCCCAGCTCCCAGTGTGCCCAGTACCTGCTGCTCCCAGCTCCCAGTGTGCCCAGTACCTCCGCTCCCACCTCCCAGTGTGCCCAGTACCTGCTGCTCCCAGCTCCCAGTGTGCCCAGTACCTCCGCTCCCAGCTCCCAGTGTGCCCAGTACCTGCTGCTCCCAGCTCCCAGTGTGCCCAGTACCTGCTGCTCCCACCTCCCAGTGTGCCCAGTACCTGCTGCTCCCACCTCCCAGTGTGCCCAGTACCTGCCCCACTTGCTCCGAATCCTCCCAGTACTTATCGCTCCCAGTTCTCCCAACATTAGCCGCTCCCTGCTCCCAGTACTCCCAGTACAGCGATCACATGCCATTCCCCCTCCCAATACCTGTCACCCCCAGTGCTCCCAGTATACCCAGCACCTGTCGCTCCCAGTATGCCCAGTAGCTGCCGCTCTTGCTCCGAATCCTCCCAGCTCCCAGTATTCCCAGTACAGCGATCACGTCACTCCCAGTACCTGTCACCCCCGGTACTCCCAGTCCACCCAGTACCCGTCGCTCCGAGCTCCCAGTACACCTAGCAGCTGTCGCTCCCAGTACAACCGTCGTGGGTCGCTACCCGCTTCCAGTACTCCCAATACAACGCTCCCTCCCAGCTCCCAGTATTCCCAGCGCATCCATTACACGTTGCTCCCAACTCCCAGTACTCCCAGTACAACCGCTACACGTCGCTCCCAGTACCGCCAGCATGACCAATACACGCCATTGCCAGCTCCCAGTACTCCCCTTTCCCGCCACTCCCAGCCCTCAGCGCTCCCAGTACAGCCATTACCTGCCGCTCCCGACTCCCAGTGCTCCCAGTTCCCGCCCCTCCCAGTGCTCCCAGTGGCCCCCGCGCGGCCCTGGGGCCCTATCGCCGCAGCCAGCCCCACACCCGCCTTATCAGGGCGCCCAGCCCAGCCCGGCCCAGGGCGCCGGCCGCCCGCCCGCCCGGGGGCCCAGGCGTCCGGGCTGCCCCCCGCCGTGGCCGCCACCTCGGGGGGCCCAGGCGTCCGGGCTGCCCCCCGCCGTGGCCGCCACCTCGGGGGGCCCAGGCGTCCGGGCTGCCCCCCGCCGTGGCCGCCACCTCGGGGGGCCCAGGCGTCCGGGCTGCCCCCCGCCGTGGCCGCCACCTCGGGGGGCCCAGGCGTCCGGGCTGCCCCCCGCTGCGGCCCGCCAGGGGGCCCAGGCGTCCGGGCTGCCCCCCGCCGCCACCACTGCCTCGGGGGGCCCAGGCGTCTGGGCTGCCCCCCACTGCGGCCCGCCAGGGGCCCAGGCATCCGGGCTGCCCCCCAACACTGCTTCGGGGGGCCCAGGCGTCCGGGCTGCCCCTCGCCGCTGCCCACCAGGGGCCCAGGCGTCCGGGCTGCCCCCCGCCACTGCTGCCTTGGAGGGCCCAGGCGTCCGGGCTGCCCCCCGCCACTGCCCGCCACGGGGGGCCCAGGCGTCCGGGCTGCCCCCCGTCAGGCGTTGATGCAACACCCGGCAAGTGGGGCAGGAGGTGATGAAACAGCCCCGGGGGGGGGGGGGGGGCTGAGGCCTGCGAACTCGCTGCACCCCAGGGCGGTTGGGGTGGGGGGGAGAGCTGAGCCAGCACGGTGTCACCCCAGAGAGACCCCCCCGGCAACCCCCGAACCAGAGCCCCACAGACACCCCCAAATCACACCTGGCTTCCCTGTTAACAGCCCCAAATACCCCCCAAATCACACCTGTGCCCCCTACTCTCACACCCAAACACCCCCCCAAATCACACCCGTCTCCCCCGCTATCAGCCCCCAACACCCCAAATCACACCTGTACTCCCCACTCAGCCCCAAACACCCCCCAAATCACACCTGTGTCCCCCATTATCAACCACAAACACCCCCCAAATCACACCCGTACTCCCGTCAGCCCCAAACACCCCAAATCACACCCGTCTCCCCCGCTATCAGCCCCCAACACCCCAAATCACACCTGTACTCACCACTCAGACCCAAACACCCCCCCAAATCACACCTGTGTCCCCCATTATCAACCACAAACACCCCCCAAATCACACCCGTACTCCCGTCAGCCCCAAACACCCCAAATCACACCCGTCTCCCCCGCTATCAGTCCCCAACACCCCCCCAAATCACACCCTGCCCCACTGTGCTGACCCCAATCTCGCCCCCCTGCCTGCCACCCCCCAAACCCCCCACAGGCTGGGGGGGGGGCTGTTCCCGGGGGGGGGGACCCCAGGGGGAGGCGATCGCCCCCCCCAGAAGGCGGCAGCTCCCACCGACCCCCCCAAAACCCAAATTTGGGCGGGGGGGTGCAGGACCCCCCCCAAACCCCATCCCACAGGGGGAAACTGAGGCAGGGGGTGAACCTAGCCCCCCCCCTCCATGGGCAGCACTGGCCCTTTAAGACCTGGCTGTGTTGGGGGGGGAGCCCCCCCCCCCGCTCCTTTGGGTTGAAAAATAGTGATTTGGGGGGGGGTTAAGCACTCAGGGCCCCCCGGGGGGGGGTCTGACACCCCCCAGCCCTCACGGCCCCCCCCAAACCCTGCTTGGGGGAGGGGGGGGCACCACAAGCAACCTCCAGGTTTGGGGGGGGTCACAGCCATCCCCTGCCCCCCCCCAATTTGCCTGCCAGGCCCTCGGCCCCCCCGGTATGAGGACCGACCCCCCCCCCATTCACCCCATAGGACCCTGCTGCCCCCCCCCCACAGCCAGGACCCCCCCCAAGGCAGCAGTTACCCCAGATGGGGCCCCCTCGGCCCCCCAGCCCGGGCCCCCCCCCAGGCTGAGACCCCCCCCCCGAGCCCCAGCTGCTCCCCAGCCCCACACGTCCCTCAGCCTGGGACCCCCTGGGCCCCCCCGGCCCCACACGTCCCTCAGTCTGGGCCCCCCAGACCCCCCAGCCCCACATGTCCCTCAGCCCAGGGCCCCCCAGACCCCCCAGCCCCACACGTCCCTCAGTCTGGGCCCCCCTGGCCCCACACGTCCCTCAGCCCGGGCCCCCCCAGACCCCCCAGCCCCACATGTCCCTCAGCCCGGGCCCCCCATGGCCCCAAATCGCCTCAGTCTGGGCCCCCCCGGACCCCCCGGCCCCACACGTCCCTCAGCCCGGGCCCCCCCGGACCCCCCAGCCCCACATGTCCCTCAGTCTGGGCCCCCCCGGACCCCCCAGCCCCACACGTACCTCAGCCTGGGACCCCCTGGGCCCCCCCAGCCCCACATGTACCTCAGCCTGGGACCCCCCCGGCCCCACACATCCCTCAGTCTGGGACCCCCTGGGCCCCGAATCACCTCAGTCTGGCCCCCCCCAGCCCCCCCAGCCCCACATGTCCCTCAGCCTGGGCCCCCCCAGACCCCCCAGCCCCACACGTCCCTCAGCCCAGGGCCCCCCGGACCCCCCAGCCCCACACGTCCCTCAGTCTGGGCCCCCCCAGACCCCCCAGCCCCACACGTCCCTCAGTCTGGGCCCCCCCAGACCCCCCAGCCCCACACGTCCCTCAGCCCGGGCCCCCCCAGACCCCCTAGCCCCACACGTCCCTCAGCCCGGGACCCCCCAGACCCCTCAGCCCCACACGTCCCTCAGCCCGGGACCCCCCAGACCCCTCAGCCCCACACGTCCCTCAGTCCGGGCCCCCCCAGCCCCACACGTCCCTCAGCCTGGGCCCCCCCCGGCCCCAAATCGCCTCAGCCCGGGCCCCCCCGGCCCCACACGTCCCTCACCCCCCCCAATCCGGCCCCCCCAGCCCCACACGTCCCTCAGCCCCCCCCCATCCCCGGACCCCCCCCCCCCGCCGGCGCCCCCCTGTCAGGCCCGGCGGCCCCGGGCCCGGCCGCTGCCGGTTGGCGGTTACCTGCGGGCGGCGGCGGGGCCCGGCGGGTCTCGGTCCCGGTCCCGGTCCCGGTGTCGGTGTCGGCTCGGCCCGGCCCGGCCCCGCGCGCGGCTCCGGCGGCTCCGCTCGGCTCCCAGCTCCGCTCAAACAAAGGAACGAGGCGGCGAGCGGAGCCGCCGAGCCCGGCCCCGCCCCGCCCCGCCCGCCCCGCCCCCTCCGCCGCCCGGCCCCGCCCCCCGCTCCCGGCCACGCCCCGCCCCCCCGCCTGGCCACGCCCCCGCCCCCCGCCTGGCCACGCCCCCGCCGCCGAGCCCGGCCACGCCCCCGCCGCCCGGCCACGCCCCCCGGCACCGGCACCGGCACCGACCCGGCGCCTGCGACCCGGCACCGACCCGGCACCGACCAGCACCGACCCGGCACCGACCGGCACCGACCAGCACTGACCCGGCACCAACCCGGCATCGGCACCGACCCGGCACCGACCAGCACCGGGCACCGACCTGGCACCGACCCGGCACCGACCCGGCATCGGCACCGACCCGGCATCAGCACCGACCCGGCACCGACCCGGCACCGACCAGCACCGACCCGGCATCGGCACCGACCCGGCACCGACCCGGCACCGGCACCGACCAGCACCGACCCGGCACCGACCCGGCACCGACCCGGCATCGGCACCGACCAGCACCGACCCGGCACCGGCACCGACCCGGCATCAGCACCGACCCGGCACCGACCCGGCACCGACCAGCACCGACCCGGCATCGGCACCGACCCGGCACCGACCCGGCACCGGCACCGACCAGCACCGACCTGGCACCGACCCGGCACCGACCCGGCACCGACCAGCACCGACCCGGCGCCTGCAACCCGGCACCGACCCGGCATCGGCACCGACCAGCACCGACCCGGCACCGACCCGGCATCAGCACCGACCCGGCACCGGCACCGACCCGGCACCGACCCGGCACCGACCAGCACCGACCCGGCGCCTGCAACCCGGCACCGACCCGGCATCGGCACCGACCAGCACCGACCCGGCACCGACCCGGCATCAGCACCGACCCGACACCGGCACCGACCAGCACCGACCAGCACCGACCCGGCACCGACCCAGCACCGACCCGGCACCGACCCGGCACCGACCCGGCACCGACCAGCACCGACCCGGCACCGACCCGGCACCGACCAGCACCGACCCGGCACCGACCTGGCACCGACCCGGCACCTGAAACCCAGTACCGACACGGCAACGACCCGGCACCTGCAACCCGGCACTGGCACTGACCCGGCACCGACCCGGCATCAGCACCGACCCGGCACCGACCCGGCACCGACACCGACCTGGCACCAGCACCGGGCCCCGACCCGGCACCGACCCGGGAGCTGGGCGCCGGCACCCAGCACCGCCGCAGCTCAGCACCGGCACCGGCCCAGCGACCGGGACCGGACAGCACCGGGCTGGGAGTGCGAGATGGGCGGGACGGGACCAGCACCAGGACAGGACGGGACCGGGACCGGGACCAGGACCGGGACCAGGACCAGGACAGGATGGGGCCCAGGATGGGGACAGGACGGGGACCAGCACCAGGACAGGACGGGACCGGGACTGGGACCGGGACCAGCACCAGGACAGGATGGGACCAGGACCGGGACCAGCACCAGGACAGGACGGGACCGGGACCGGGACCGGGACCGGGACAGGATGGGACCAGGACCAGCACCAGCACCAGGACAGGACGGGACCGGGACCGGGACCGGGACCGGGACAGGATGGGACCAGCACCAGCACCAGCACCAGGACAGGACGGGACCGGGACCGGGACAGGATGGGACCAGGACCAGCACCAGCACCAGGACAGGACGGGACCAGGACCGGGACCAGGACCGGGACTAGGACAGGATGGGACCAGGACCAGCACCAGCACCAGGACAGGACGGGACCGGGACCGGGACCGGGACCGGGACAGGATGGGACCAGCACCAGCACCAGCACCAGGACAGGATGGGACCAGGACCGGGACCGGGACCGGGACAGGATGGGACCAGGACCAGCACCAGCACCAGGACAGGACAGGACCAGGACCGGGACCGGGACCGGGACCAGGACCAGGACAGGATGGGACCAGGACCGGGACAGGATGGGACCAGGACCAGCACCAGCACCAGGACAGGACGGGACCAGGACCGGGACCAGGACCGGGACTAGGACAGGATGGGACCAGGACCAGCACCAGCACCAGGACAGGACGGGACCGGGACCGGGACCGGGACCGGGACAGGATGGGACCAGCACCAGCACCAGCACCAGGACAGGACGGGACCGGGACCGGGACAGGATGGGACCAGGACCAGCACCAGCACCAGGACAGGACGGGACCAGGACCGGGACCAGGACCGGGACTAGGACAGGATGGGACCAGGACCAGCACCAGCACCAGGACAGGACGGGACCGGGACCGGGACCGGGACCGGGACAGGATGGGACCAGCACCAGCACCAGCACCAGGACAGGATGGGACCAGGACCGGGACCGGGACCGGGACAGGATGGGACCAGGACCAGCACCAGCACCAGGACAGGACAGGACCAGGACCGGGACCGGGACCGGGACCAGGACCAGGACAGGATGGGACCAGGACCGGGACCAGCACCAGGATGGGACCAGGACCAGCACCAGCACCAGGACAGGACGGGACCAGCACCAGGACAGGATGGGGCCAGGGACAGACAGGACAGGACCAGCACCAGGATGGGACCAGTACCAGCACCAGGACCGGGACTGGGACCAGGACCAGGACAGGATGGGACCACAATGGGGACAGGACGGGACCAGGACCGAGACCAGGACCGGGACCGGGACCAGGACAGAATGGGGCCAGGGACAGACAGGACAGCAGGACGGGACCAGCACCAGCAACAGGACCAGGACCAGGACAGGATGGGACCAGCGCAGGGCTGGGACGGGGACTGGCAGGGGACCAGGACCAGGATTGGGACAGGATGGGGCCGGGGATGGGACAGGATGGGACCAGGACCGGGACCAGGACCAGGATGGGACCAGCACCTGGACCAGGACCAGCACCTGGACAGGATGGGGCCCAGGATGGGGACAGGACCAGCACCAGGACCAGGACAGGATGGGGATGAGGACGGGGACGGGACGGGGACGGGGACTAGGACAGGATGGGGACAGGACCAGCACCAGGACCAGGACAGGATGGGACCAGGATGGGAGACGGGACCAGCACCAGGACCAGGACAGGATGGGACCAGGATGGGAGACGGGACCAGCACCAGGACCAGGACAGGATGGGGATGAGGACGGGGACGGGACGGGGACCGGGACCGGGACAGGATGGGGACAGGACCAGCACCAGCACCGGGACCAGGACCAGGACAGGATGGGACCAGCGCAGGGCTGGGACAGGGACTGGCAGGGGACCAGGACCAGGATTGGGACAGGATGGGGCCGGGGATGGGACAGGACGGGACCAGGACCGGGACCAGGACCAGCACCTGGACAGGATGGGGCCCAGGATGGGGACAGGACCAGCACCAGGACCAGGACAGGATGGGACCAGGATGGGAGACGGGACCAGCACCAGGACCAGGACAGGATGGGGATGAGGACGGGGACGGGACGGGGACGGGGACCAGGACAGGATGGGGACAGGACCAGCACCAGCACCGGGACCAGGACAGGATGGGGACAGGACCAGCACCAGCACCGGGACCGGGACAGGATGGGGCCCAGGACGGGGACGGGGACCAGGACAGGATGGGAGACGGGACCAGGACCAGGACAGGATGGGTACAGGACCAGCACCAGCACCAGCACCAGGACCAGGACGGGGACGGGACGGGCGGACGGGGGACACGGAGGGACACGCGGACAGGGAGGGCCGGGGACATTAGGGACACGGATGAACGGGGACGTCGGGGACACACGGACACTCAGACATGGGGACAGGGATGAGCGGGGACGTCGGGGACACGGGGGGCCGGGGGTCCCCTCGCACGAGTGGGGGCCCCGCGCGCTGCAGGACGGTGCACGTGCACACGCGTGTGCGTGTACGTGCACGCGTGTACAGGCGTGTGGGCACACGTGTGTGCGTGTGCGTGCACACGCGTGTGCGTCTGGGCAGGGGGCGGCGGGGGGCTCAGGCCACGCGCGTGTGCACACATGTGCGTGGACGTGCACGCGTGCTCAGGTGTGTGCAGCCCCCCCGATGGGCACACGTGTGTGCGTGTGCGTGCACACGCGTGTGCGTGAGGACGGGGGGCGGCGGGGGGCTCAGGCCACGCGCGTGTGCGTGTATGTGCACGCGTGCACAGGCGTGTGCAGCCCCCCGGATGGGCACATGCATGTGCGTGTGCGTGCGCGTGCACACGCGTGAGGACGGGGGGGCGGCCGGGGCTCAGGCCACGCGCGTGTGCGTGTATGTGCACCCGTGCTCAGGTGTGTGCAGCCCCCCGGATGGGCACACGCGTGTGCGTGTGCGTGCACACGCGTGTGTGTGAGGACGGGGGGCGGCGGGGGGCTCAGGCCACGCGTGTGTGCGTGTATGTGCACGCGTGCTCAGGCGTGTGCAGCCCCCCCAATGGGCACACGTGTGTGCGTGCACACGCGTGAGCACGGGGGGGCGGCCGGGGGCTCAGGCCCTGCGCGCGTGCACACGCGTGTGCGTGCCGGTGGGCGAGCGTGCGCACACGCGTGTGCGACCGGAGCAAAGAGCACGAGGGGCCGCCGGACGCCTGGGCCCCCCCGGACGCCCGGGTCCCCTGGGGGCAGTGCGGAGTTGGGGGGGGGGAGGGGGGAGTCCCCGGACGCCTGGGCCCCCGGAGGGGGGGGGAGGGGCGCCGGAGCCCCCCTGGCTCCAGGCACGTCCGCAATGGCCGATCGGCCGCCGGCAGCCAATGGCAGCGCCCGCGGCCCGGCGCCAGCCAATGGGGGCGCGGCTCCCGGTGGGGGGGGCGGGGCAGCGGCAGGCCCCGCCCCCCGGCGCCGCCGCACGTGCGCGCGCAGGGACCGCCCCTCCCCCTCCCTCCGCAGAGGGGGGGGGCCCAGGCGTCCGGGCCAGGCCCCGCCCCCCGCCGTGGGGGAGGGGCGCCCCGGCTATTTTTATCCCGTGTCCCCGCGTGCCCCGCCGGGGGGGGAGGGGCGCCGCTCGCACACGCCTGCAGGCGCACGCACACGCCTGCTCGCGCCCCGCACACGCGTGTGCACCAGCCGCCGGGGACCTGCACACGCGTGTGTGAACGAGCCGCCAGGGACCCCGCACACGCGTGTGCACCAGCCGCCGGGGACCTGCACACGCGTGTGTGAACGAGCCGCCGGGGACCTGCACACGCGTGTGCACCAGCCGCCGGGGACCTGCACACGCGTGTGTGAACGAGCCGCCAGGGACCCCGCACACGCGTGTGCACCAGCCGCCGGGGACCTGCACACACGTGTGTGAACGAGCCGCCGGGGACCTGCACACGCGTGTGTGAACGAGCCGCCGGGGACCCTGCACACGCGTGTGTGAACGAGCCGCCGGGGACCTGCACACGCGTGTGCACCAGCCGCCGGGGACCTGCACACGCGTGTGTGCATGAGCCGCCAGGGCGAACGTGTGTGTGCACGAGCTGCTACAGCCCCTGCACACGCGTGTGTTCACGAACCGCCGGGTGCCCCCGCACACGCGTGTGCACGTGCCGCCAGGGCGAACGTGTGTGTGCAGGAGCCGCTGCAGCCCCTGCACACGCGTGTGTGCATGAACTGACGGGGCCTCCGTGCATGTGTGTGGGTGTGAACTTCCAGGGTGCACACGCGTGTGCACAGACCGCCGAGCCCCCCGCACGCACGTGTGTGCACGAACCGGCCGGGCAGGGGGCTCTCGTGCGAGGACGGAGCCGGTTCCCCCCGCCTGGGCCGGCCCGGCGCACACGCTCCCCCCCCCACCCCGCGCTGTCGTGCGAGCGTGACCCCACGGGCACGGCTGCTGCACGAGGACCCCCAGCCCGCGCGTGCCCAGGCTTCGCACGAGGACCCCCGTGCCCAGCTATTCCCCCAGCCCGCGCGTGCTCAGGCTTTGCTCGAGGACCCGGTACCCGCCCGCTGCACAAGCACCCAGTACCTGCCCGTTGCACGAGCACCCCACACCCACCCGTTGCACGAGGACTTGGTACCCACCCGCTGCACGAGGACCCTGCACCCGCCCGCTGCACGGGGACCCGGTACCTTGCCGTTGCACGAGCACCCCGCACCCACACGTTGCACAAGGACCCCGCACCCACCCGCTGCACGAGCACCCCGCACCCACCCATTGCACGAGGACCACCGCACCCACCCGTTGCACAAGGACCTGCGTACCCACCCGCTGCACGAGCACCCCGCACCCGCCCGCTGCACGAGGACCCAGTACCCGCCCGTTGCACGAGCACCCCGCACCCACCCGTTGCAGGAGCGCCCGGTACCCGCCCGTTGCACGAGCACCCGGTACCCGCCCGCTGCACGAGCACCCGGTACCCGCCCGTTGCACGAGCACCCGGTACCCACCCGTTGCACGAGCACCCCGCACCCACCCGTTGCACGAGCACCCGGTACCCGCCCGTTGCACGAGCACCCCGCACCCACCCGCTGCACGAGGACCCCGCACCCACCCGCTGCACGAGGACCCGCGTGCGCAGCCGTCGCACCAGCACCCACGTGCCCCGGCTTTGCGCACGCGCAACCGCACCCCCACCCGCCCCGCCCCGCGCATGCGCGCCCCCGCCCCGCCCCGCCCCGCCCGCACGTGCCGCCCTCCCGCGCCCCTCCCGTCGCGCAGCAACAGCCGCGAGCCGCGCCCCCATTGGCCGCCGCCGCGCTGACATCGCCTGTTGCCACGGCGACGCGCCAAGCCCTGCCGCCCCGCCCACCCCCCCCGACCCCGGCCCAGAGGCGGCGCAGCGGAGCCGGCGGCCGCGCAGGGGCTTTATTGTTGCGGGGGGGGGGGAGGGGGGGGAGAGGCCACGCGACACGCGTGGGGCGGGGTCACGTGTCGAGGGCGAGCAGCAGGGCGGCGCCGCGCTTGGCCCAGTGCGCCGCCCCCGCCGGCCCCGCCCGCAGCTCCACGGCCACCAGCGGCCCCGGCCGCCGCCCCGCGTGGGCGTAGCAGGGGCAGGAGTACAGCCCTGGGGGCGGGGGCGGGGGCGGGGGGCGCCCGGCGTCACCGCAGGGTCAAGGGGGGGGCAGCAGCCCCCGGCCCCGCCGGGACCCCCCGGCTGACCCCAGCCGACCCCCCCCCACGCCCCCTGACCCCCTCCCAGACCCCTCAATCCCCCCCAGACCACCTCCCAGACCCCCCGACCCCCCCGACCCCCCCAGACCCCCCCAGACCCCCGGACCCCCTCAATCCCCCCCAGACCCCCTCCCAGACCCCCCCAGACCCCTCAATCCCCCCCGACCCCCTCCCAGACCCCCTCAATCCCCCCCAGACCCCCTCCCAGACCCCCCAGACCCCCTCAATCCCCCCCGACCCCCTCCCAGACCCCCTCAGACCCCCCCAGACCCCCGGACCCCCTCAATCCCCCCCGACCCCCTCCCAGACCCCTTAATCCCCCCTAGACCCCCCTGATCCCCCCGGACCCCCTCAATCCCCCAGACCCCTTCCCAGGCCCCCCTAGACCCCCCCAGACCCCCCCAGATCCCCCCAGACCCCCTCAATCCCCCCAGACACCCCCAGACCCCCTTAATCCCTCCCAGACCCCCTCCCAGACCCCCCTAGACCCCCCCCAGACCCCCTCAATCCCCCCAGACACCCCCAGACCCCCTCAATCCCCCCCAGATCCCCCCCCAGACCCCCTCAATCCCCCCCAGATCCCCCCCCAGACCCCCCCGGCCCCCCCCCGCCCCCCGCACCTCGGGGGCTCTTCCTGCGCCCCTCGACGGGCCGGAAGAGGACGCAGGGCAGGGGGGCGACGAGCTCCAGGGGCTCCGCGTCCACCAGGCAGCCGCCGCGCCGGTCCCAGCCGGCCCCCTCCAGCCAGAGCCCCTGCACCCAGGCGCCCTCCTGCCGCACCGCCGGCGTCTCAGCGGGCCCCGGCGTCCGGGGGGCCCAGGCGTCCGGGAGGCCTCGCCCCCCCACCCCGGGGAACCCAGGCGTCCGAGTGCGTTTCCTCCCCCGCCACCCCCTCTAGGGACCCAGGCGTCCGGGCGCCCCCCCCCCCAGGGACCCAGGCGTCCGGGCGCCCCCCCCAAGGGACCCAGGCGTCTGGGCGCCCCCCCCAAGGGACCCAGGCCTCCGGGTGCCCCCCCCAAGGGACCCAGGCCTCCGGCCCCCCCACCTTGGGGGCGTAGACGAGGTTGCTGTCGTCCACCGTGGAGACGCTGAAGTCCCACGAGAGCGAGTCCAGGGGCACCTGGGGGGGGGGGGGCCGCACACCCCTGCACCCAGGGCCCAGGCGTCCGGCCCCCCCCTACTGCCCCAGGAGTCCCAAATCCCCCCCCACTCTCCCAGGAGGCCCAGCCCCCCCCAGAGGACCCCCCACCGCCAGGAACCCAGGCGTCCGGGCACCCCCCCCCCAGAGCACCCAGGTGCCCCCCCCGGAGGACCCAGCCTCCCCCAACCCCCCCCCCGGGGACCCAGGTGTCCCAGCCCCCCCCCCAGGACCCAGGCGTCCGGGCACCCCCCCCCCAGGGACCCAGGCGTCCGGGGACCCCCCCCAGGACTCGGGTGTCCCAACCCCCCCACCAAGGACCCAGGCGTCCGGCCCCCCCCCCCCAGGACTCGGGTGTCCCAGCCCCCCCCCCAGGACCCAGGTGTCCAAGACCCCCCCAGGACTCGGGTGTCCCAGCCCCCCCACCAAGGACCCAGGTGTCCGAGACCCCCCCCAGGACCCGGGTGTCCCAGCCCCCCCACCAAGGACCCAGGCGTCCGACCCCCCCCACCAGGACTCGGGTGTCCCAGCCCCCCCCCCAGGACCCAGGTGTCCAAGACCCCCCAGGACTCGGGTGTCCCAGCCCCCCCACCAAGGACCCAGGTGTCCGAGACCCCCCCCAGGACCCGGGTGTCCCAGCCCCCCCCCCCCCCCGGCCGGGGCCCCGGCGTCCGGGCGCACCTGGGCGCGGCGGGCGGCCGCCTGCAGCAGGGCGCCCAGCAGGGCGGGGGGGGCGGTGAAGCCCCCCAGCCAGAGGCGGGGGGGGGGCCGGGCCGTGGCCGCCCAGCGCCCCACCTGCTCCAGGCGCCCCCCCAGCTCCTGCAGCCAGGCGGCCAGCGGCTTGCGCGAGGCGTAGGTCTGGGGGGGGGGCGACAGCACGTCGGGGGGGCCGGGGGGTCCCGGAGAGGGTCTGGGGGTGCCGGGGGGGCGCGAGGGGCAGCTGGGGTCCCGGAGAGGATCTGGGGGGCGCCAGGGGGATGTGGGGGCAGGTGGGGGTCCCCGAGAGGGTCTGGGGGCGCTGGGGGTCCGGGGGGGACGTGGGGTGGTTCTGGAGGTCCCCGGAGAGGGTCTGGGGGGCGCTGGGGGTCCGGGGGGTGGACGTGGGGGGCAGCTGGGGCTTCCTGAGAGGGTCTGGGAGGTGCCGGGGGGGATGTGGGGGGCAGGTGGGGGTCCCCGAGAGGGTCTGGGGGGCGCCAGGGGGGGATGTGGGGGGCAGGTGGGGGTCCCCGAGAGGGTCTGGGGGGCGCTGGGGGTCGGGGGGGGACGTGGGGGCAGCCGGGGCTTCCTGAGAGGGTCTGGGGGGTGCCGGGGGGGGATGTGGGGGGCAGATGGGGGTCCCCGAGAGGGTCTGGGGGGCGCCGGGGATCCGGGGGGGCGTGGAAGGGGTTGGGGGCCCTGGGAGGTGTCACGGGGGGGACAAGGGGCCCCGGGGGGGACGTGGGGGCTGGGGGGGAGCAGGGGCACCACAGGGGGAGCTGTGGGGGGGTCTCTCCATATAAGGACAAAGGGGTGGGGCTCTGTAGGGGCCCATGACCACATATGGGCAAAGGGGTGGGGCTCCCCAAGCCCCTCCTGCTTCATGCAGCTCCTTCTCAGCCCCACCCTCCCATGACCATATATGGGCAAAAGGCACCGGGCGTCCCCTGTCCCCCTCCTGCTCTAGGGGCTGGTGCTCCTGAGAGGGGCCCAGGCGTCCGGGCGTCCCCCACCCCAGGGGCCCAGGTGTCCGGGCGCCCCCTACCCCCAGGGGACTCAGGTGTCCAGGCGCCCCCCACCCCCAGGGGACCCAGGCGTCCGGGTGCCCCCCACCCCAGGCCCAGGCGTCCGGGAGCCCCCCACCTGCAGGGACTCAGGTGTCCAGGTGCCCCCCACCCCCAGGGGACCCAGGCGTCTGGGTGCCCCCACCCCCAGGGGAGCCAGGCGTCCGGGTGCCCCCCACCCCGGGGCCCAGGTGTCCGGGCGCCCCCCACCCCAGGGCCCAGGCGCCCGGGTGCCCCCACCCCAGGGGCCCAGGTGTCCAGGTGCCCCCCCTTCCCCAGGGGCCCAGGCGTCCGGGCGCCCCCCACCCCAGGGGACCCAGGTGTCCGGGCGCCCCCCACCCCGGGGCCCAGGTGTCCGGGCTCCCCCCACCCCAGGGCCCAGGTGCCCGGGTGCCCCCCACCCCCAGGGACCCAGGCGTCCAGGTGCCCCCCACCCCGGGGCCCAGGCGTCCGGGCGCCCCCCGCTCACCCTGCCCCACGGCGGCGGCACCCGTCCCTGGTGCAGGTGCTCCAAGGTCTCCTCCAGCTCCGGCGACAGCAGCTCCTGCCCCTGCAGCGCCCGGCTGCAGCCCCTCCAGCGAGGCC
>NW_027182698.1:0-28780 GCF_040807025.1 Struthio camelus
CTTGCAGGGAAGATGAGAGCTGGGGTGACTTACAGGAGCTGCTGAGTGTTCACATCCCAGCCCTCCTCCCTGGACACAGCTGGGACCCCCCCACCAGAGCTTTTCATGACTTGCCTTGTGTTCTTTGTATGACAGATCAGAGGTGGGAGGTGGCAAAGCTACTGAGCAGCAGCCTCTCCGTGGAGGCTGGGCCTGATTTGCTGTGCCACCAGTACTTGCAGGAGCATCACTCATACCTTTAAGTCTGTCTCAAGGCGTGACCCTCCCTCTGAACCCCCCCTCCTCTGCCCCTCATCGTGGTGTGCCCCTCCTCGGGACTGGCAGCATTGGGTCTGTGCCCAGGCCATGATGCCTGCTTTGGGATCCCGCTAATCCGGGGGGAGGAGACTCTGCCTTCCCTGCTGGCAGCAAGCCACGGGCCCGCATTGAGCCCATGACCTCGAGAAGTCTGTGTGCCGAGGGGGGGGATTGCCTTTCCCCTTTCACGTTTGCAAGGGGCTCTTGTGGCGGTGAGGAGCGCTATGGGTGTGACATTAGAGAGAGGGGATGTGTGTGACCACCACTGTGCACAGATGCTGCCGCTTTTTTCCCCTGTCTCTTGCCCTCCGTGCTCATGTGCCTCAGCCCCTGCGAGGGAGACTTTGGCTTCCTGAAAGCTCTCTCTTGGTTAAGACCTGCCTGCCTGCCCGCAGGCATTGGCTTTGGACACATCCCCATGCCCCTCGGTCATGTCGGTTGCTAAGCTGCCTCCAGGCAACAGCGGTAACTTCTTGTCCCTGGTATTTGAACCAGCAGCCCAGGGTTGCAAGGCCTCAGTGAGGGACACTGCCAGTCCCGAGGCACAGCCCTCGGGGCAGTCACGTAGGAGGAAGTGCATCGCTGTGATTTTATTCCTCTTTGCGTCTCTCCTCGCCAGGTCCCCAAGCACATGCAGGACTCACTGGTTGTCCTGCAGAATAGCTTTAACCCAGCTAGCCAGGTAATAAATGGAGGCAAACTGTGGCATCTCCAAAAAGAGGAGGGGTTCAGCTGATCGCTTTAGTCATGGTTTACCTGAACTCTGACTGCTGCAAGTTACAGAGAGACTTAACTGTGCTGTATTAGTAACCTCGAACCGTTTAAGGCTCTGGCTAAGCAGTTATTTATAACCTCTGTGCTACCTTTGCTGTTTTTAACCCTCCTGCTGTAGAGAACCAGCTTTAAATATAACGTGGAGCAGTCTTTGACAGAGGCACTGCAAAACCTTGATCCTGTGTTAGCCTTCTCAGGGTAAGGAACAAGGCGACTTCCAGATCTCTGTGCTGACAGGAGCTTCAGTGCAACAGTGGATTAACTGGTGAAACACACAAAGAAAGCAGCTGGATGAGGGGAACGTTTTCCAGCCTTTGCTGATGAGCCTATCCCTAAAGCCGGATGGGGAACTGGCTCTCACAAAGATGAGAGCAGGGAAATCCTCCTGCTTGGTAGGAAAGATTCCCGTTAGAGCTGGGAAATCTCTCCCTGTCTTTCCCCAGGGCATCAGGGCACAGGGGGACCAACTCTGAGGGTTCCCAGGCAGTGCGTGTGCTCCGTGCCCAAGCCTTCCTGATTAAATCATCTTGAAGTAATTCTGCCTGACATTGAGACAGATTAACGGGTGACCTTCTGGAGCAGGATTGGAGGTTGCTGCCAAGCTCCCCTTCCCTCCCATAAGCTCTGGCCACACAGCCTAGGAGCGGATTTGCACCCAGAACTGATGGGAAGATGCCTGGAGGCAGATAGGACTGTACCGGGGCAGCCCAAGAGGAGCAGTAGTTGCAAGGAGAGGACATCATCTGCTGGCCATGCCCGTTCCTGCCTGGCAGGTGCTGTGCCTGAAAATGGGGTAAGTGCGCCACTCACTGCTGGAACCAGCTGGACAGCCTAGACCTCCTGGAGGGTTTTGCAGGCAGGGAGGACGGTGGCAGGGCAGTGCAGTGGGGTGAGGGGAGCTGAGCCATGCCGCCCCCAGGCACGGAGGGCATCTGCAAGACCAGCCCAGTCTGTTTGGGTTTTCTCTCTCTGGTGTCACTGAGCATTTGATGGCTGGGGTATGCATCCTCCGTGCGTGAGAGGTACTCACCAGGCTGGGGCTGTAGGGGCCAGCTTGGAGATCCAGGCCAGTGGCCAGGCAGTGCCAGGACCCTTCAGAGGGCTCTGCAGACAGATCATGGAAATCACCAAGGAGGCGAACAGCCTACATCTGATTGGCAGAGCAGCCAAGCCAAGCACTGCTTGTCCCACTGGGACATTGGCAGGAGATGGCTGTACAGAGACACCATGGAAGTGAGAGCAGTTCTCCCCAGGGACGTGGGCTGGGTGGCTGATAGTGAATAATTTCTAAAGGCAAATGATGCTCAAAAGACGTAGAGAGGCTCCAAGTCCAGAACTCAAGAACTGGCTCCCAGGTGGCCCAGCCAGGTTCTTGAGCTGCCCGGCAGTTGGCAACAAGTGCTCCAGAGTCCCCTGTCCCTATGGGGCAGTGCTTTCCTGCCTAGCTGCACAGGTTGGATTTCCAGGAACATGACCTTTCTCACATCTTTCTCCAGGGATTAGGCCTGAGACAGCAGAGTTGACAGGGCGGAGAGCTCAGAGATGATAGGCATAGAGCAATGCAGGTTTACCTTTCTCCTCCCCTGCCTTTTAAAATTGAGACAATGCTCCCAGCGGGTGGCAGGTGGAAAGGCCAGGCTAGGAAGGTGCAGCAGGGAGCAGAGGCACCAGGACTGCGTTGCCTTCACAGGGCTGAGGAGATCTCCATCATGTCCGTAGGTGTGACTGCAGAGCTATTCAGTTAAGCAGGAGGCCTGCTCTGTCAGAGCTGGTTTATAGCTTGCTCTTGGGAAGTGGCTGATGGTTGTAGGCTGTGTGGTCCATAAAGGGCAGATGAAGAGATCAGTGGAGTCAGTGCCTCTCATCTTGGGAATTTCTTCTTGTTTACAGCAGAAGTGTGGCCTCTGGGGCTACAGATTTACCCTCTCTCTGCCAGGCTATCGGCAGGTAGTTGCATCTGTCAGACTTCTAAGAAGTCCTACACGTGCTGCCTGGAGCAGTTAATTTTTGCTTTCAGTTGTTGTGTTGGTTCCCTCCTGGTGCTGTTTGTGACAAAAACCCCATCAGGCCAACTGAGTAGCACTGCAGAGATGCAACCCTTTTTTCTCTTCCCTGACAGAGGGGAGAGGGCCAGGGAAAATAGCTCCATCTGAGACAGGCTCCAGCCTGTCTCGGAGCACCAAAGCTTTGTGTTGCAGAGAGATCAGGAGCTCAGCCAGATGACTCCTTCAGGCAGAGAGCAGTTCCACCTCCCTGGCCAGCAGCAGCCCTGTCCAGCTCTGGTGGAGCATTTCTGGAGAGCAGTGGGCTGAGCTGGGTCTGGAGCTTCCATATGCCGGGCAGGTTGGTTGCAAGGGAGGGACCGTGACACAGTTTTTAATAAGGGACCGCTCAAGTGTTGTGTGCTGATTTAGACTGGTCTGCAAGATAGGTCTGCCCAGAGACGAGGAAGAAGGGGCAGAAAAAGGGTGGGATCCCTGCTGCCCCCCCCAGCTGAACTAGGTGATGCCCAAGAGCCTGATGTGGCGCCAGCATCCCCCCCGTCCTGCTGATGGGAGTGCATAGCACAGTGCTGCTGCCCATTCCCGCGCAGCGGCTGCAGGGCTGTGGACTCTCGCGCCTTTGGCTAGCCATGTCTCTTAGCACCCAGACTCCTTGCCTGTGAGTTCAGGTGCTGTCTGTTAAAGGAAGCGCACGCATGGTTTGGAAAGAAAAAGTCTCTGACCTTAATGAATTGGCAGGAGCTGGTGCCTTAGTAAGTTAAGGGAAATCTTCAAACATGGGAGCCTGGGATTTTCAAAAATATTCCTGGCTTTATAAAGTGTCTTTCCACAGATCTGCTGCAACTGTCTTTGTGGGAGTTACGCTCCTCAAACCTGTGGGCTCTTTTGCAACTCCTGCCCTGCCCTCTTGCTGCTTTTTCTTTTAAAAATGAAGGTTGAAAAACAGGAGACTGATCCCCTCCCCCGTACCAAAGGCACACGAAAGCCAGATGTCCGTTCTCAGCTGCCCACTACTGCCCTGAGGAAGGGAATAATTAAGGCAGATAATTATTTCTGAGATAAAGCACTCACCCAAAAGCTTGTTAGACTATTCGTCATCACCCAGATCTGGAGATGCAGAGACAGCAAGGCTCAGCGTGCTGAGAGCAATGGGGATATGTGCTGAACAGTGATTGTGTTTCACTTTCCCTCTCCTTTCCTCTTTTGGCTGGAAATATTTGTCCTGCTCAGAAGGCTTTTCGTTCACCTGCAGCCAGGAGTCACTGAATCGCAAAATGAAATGCCATTAAAACAGGAGGTGGCTTAGAAAAGCTGAGCTCACGCAGGCGGGGAGAAGTAAAGCCATGAGGTTTGTAGCTCACCAGTCACATGTGGCTCCTTCGCAGAGACAGGGAGGACAGAGTTTCTGTGAGAAGCCTCATTCACAGAGGTTTCCCCTTGGGACTTTCCAGAGTGCATTTACCAGTCCGCTGCTAGACGGTTCTCATACATAGCAGCAGCATAAAGTCATCAGAGAATTTACTTGTTTGCAAATTTTCTATCCAGCTCTCAGAGGACTCAAGTTCCAGGGCCCCAGGCCTGTTTTACAGAAGAGAGGCGAATCCTTGTGAGGACTGAGTGGCAGAGACAGAGGATGCTGCGTAAGGCAGCAGGGCGCGTTGCTCTTCCCGCTTGGGGAAGTACCGTGTGCTGTTTCAGGCCAGATCCTGCTGCGAGCTCTGTAGGCGTGAAATCTACTGCAGCGGCCAGTGCTCCATCTATGGGTTATCCCTTGCAGCACCTTCTTGCTGCGCTACCTGCCCTGGCCCAGCTGAGCAGGGTTTCTGTGGCTGGCTGGCTGGGCAAGGCTTCTAAATGCCAAGGAAATCATCCTTCTGACGGGAACTGAAGCGTCTGCCAGGGACAAGGCCAGGACAAAAGTGCAGGTAATCACCAGGAACCGTTGTCCACTTTGGGCAGCTGCCAGGGCTGTTCCCCAGAAAGGCTGACTTGCCTTAACTGGACATGGCAAAGCCCCCAGGAGGAAGTCACCTCCTTCCCCCAGCCTGTGCAATGCAATTAATGTTATGTAATTGGCTTAGCCATCTGGTGCCACCCCATAGCCTCCCTGCACCCGGCCAGCACAGGGTGTTCCAGCTTGCCCCCAGCTCCATCACCTGCCTGCACATTGTCAGGAGAGGATGGTCTCCCCGCTGGACCAGATTCCCAGCATCTCCCAGAGACTGCAGCTGCTGTCTGCGAGGGCTCATCGTCTCCTAGGTCTGCGGGGTAAAGCCTTAAGATTGTGCAACTCTGGCTCTGCAGGGAAGGGTCCTGCAGAGGCTGAACAACAGTGTTTCACAGCTTGTTTGGGTCTTCCAGGTTCCGCTTCCAGCTCAGGAGAGAAATGGGGGCCAGCAGGCTGGAGAACAGAGAGCTCCAAAATTTTAATCCCCATTGATGACGCTGGTCATATTGCTTAGCTTCTGTCTGTCTGCTGCTTGGAATGAAGACAATCTCTTCCTCCTGCCGGGAGATTGACTTTTGCAAGGTTTGTAAAGTTATCCAGCTGCATTTCCTCTGTGGAAGGACTGTGGTTCCAAACTGTTGCTAGATCTGACTGAGGAATTTCTGAATTTGAAGTAGTTGTGGGTTTTTTTTTTTTCCCCAATTTACTTTCAATGTGAAACTCTTAAGACCTGGCTGGGAAGTTAAGCTCTGACCCATCCAACCATAAGCAAATGGTGGGAATTTAGAAGTGCTGGGAATGCCTGGCAAATGGAATAGGAGTGAGAGGTTTGTACTGCTAATTATCAGTAATGGCAATTCAGTTAGGTCCCTGGCCTTTATTACGGAGGAAGAGCATTCTTGTAAGTAAGCCACGTAGCCTCCTTGCGAGAGACTGCAGTCCAAGTGCTGTATGTTTGTACCCTTCTGATTCCCTTGAGAAAGTCTGGAGCGCTTTGAAGGCTTTCCCTAGAGAGGAATTGCTTCACAGGAAGGCAGCACCCCACGGAGGGAGCTTGGCAGCCATTTAACACCCTAGTGTAGAAGGTGAAGAAGCAGTATCACACTGAAACTTCTGGGGAAATGCAAATAACAGGGTTCTGGTTTGTGTGGGGCTCCAACAGCCCCGGGAGAGTCTCATGGCCCTTTCAAGACAGGGTGTCTCTTTCCAGGACTCAAAAGAGCCAGTGCAGGAAGGCTGTGCTGGCCCCATCATCCGTCAGGGTGAGAACTGATGACTCCACTAGGTCGCTCTAATGGCTCGTCGCGGCCTGGAGGGGCCCTTCTCCAGCCATCCCTTTCCTTGCACCAGCCCTGGCACACATCTCACCCTACTTACTGTTTTTTTTCTGCCAGCTCAGCTCCCTGAACTTGCTCACTTTGTATCATGCTTCTCTGTCTCTAATGCTGGCATAAAATCTGTCTCCGTTTTGAAATGGCTGGGCAAGGTTAGACACAGGCAAGCTAGTCTGTTATTATTGTCATAGGAGATATCTGCCCCTGTGAGACAGAAGGTGGCAGACGGCTTACCAAGCTATGCTGAGCAGGCCTAGGCTTACCACAGTTCCCGCAGACAGTGCTAACGAAGGTGCTGCTGAGACGGCGAGCTCTTGGGGAAGGAAACGCGAGCCAGACCCCAAGGGGAGAGGAGTTTCAGGGTGCAATGCTGCAGAGGCTGCGGTGCCTGGGGATTCTCCCAGCTTGCTGAGGCTCCTGCCCCCGGCCCCCGATGCTGTTTGCGTTTCTGAGTAGCACTTTGGGTCTCATCCAACTTCCCTTTCTATGAAAAACTATATTAAAACAAACATCACCTTTTCAAGTGGGTGGAACGTGATCCCCAGACAATGTGCTGAGGCTCTCTTGACGTCACTAAGGCAAGCAAGGGATTTGGGTCTGTTTTCCATCAATGAAACTCTTTAAAAAAAAATCACTTCAGACAGGGGGGCTGTCATTAGTGAATGGCCTGCCACCCCCCCCCTCACCACCCCCCCCACAGCAATCACGCAGGATGACAAGCTCAGGAGCCTCATCTTCTGAGGATTTATGCTGTGCTTTACTAATCCCCTCCCGAGCCCCCGTGTTGCCTCCTGCCCAGATGGTGGCTCAGCTCTGTGCAAACAAGTGTGTTTATGGGCTAGTGAAAAAGTCCGGAGTTCACGTAGGGCTCAGCCGATGCCCCGAGCCCTCGGGGCAGCCGCAGGCTAGGTGTTACGGTCTGGGTGTGTTGGCCCACGCATGTTTCTGAGCTAAGCGAGAGGGCTGTGACCTCCGTGCTGAAGCCCATGTTTTGTGGCTGCCATCTGCCTGCCGTGCTGAGCAGGAGGTAACACTGCGTACCCTCTCCTGAGAAGGCAGGCATCTCAGGGCATTGATACCTGCTCCTAAGGCCAGTAAGGCAGTTTCCTCATCGCTGCAGAGCCTGAAAATCCTGCTCCCGCTTCTCAGAGAATTTGCAAGCCGTTTTCTTTCACAACAATTTTGTTTCCTTGCTGCATGGTTTCTGGTGGGAGGAAGAGAAAGCGACTTCAACTTAAAATATTATTGCCCTTAGGGCTTGCCCTGCAACTTAATAACATCACCATGAAATCACCCTTCGTGGCGTCACTGTTCCCTTCCCAGCAGCAGCCTGCATCGCTGCCTCAGCAGGACGCACTGTCAGACTTGAAATCTCCTCTGTGCTCCTTGTATGCTGCTTGGCACCAATCTGTCTGCTCTTCCTTGTTCTGCTACAGCCATGAAACGCTATTAGCAGCAATAGCACTGGCAATGTTTTTACTTCCCCCTTGGATAGTTTTAACAACAGCCTGCCGGCCTGGGCCAGAGGTCTCCTGGTGAGACTCTGGCAAACACATCGGCACCTTTTGCCATTGCAGCCAGCATCTGCCAGGGGTGGGGTGTCCCAACAGCACTGTGGGTGACCGCTTGGACTTTGTTGCCCCAGATGAGCTCTCCTCTACCCTGGGAGCAGCAGAGGCATCTGAGCAGAGGCCACGTGTCACAGCTCGGCATGGGGAGTTCAGACCCTCTGCCTGAAGCTGGCTGTGGCAAAGGACGCTCCCCTGCTCTCCAATCAATCAAAATAACCCCCCACTTTTTGTTCCCGTGTGGCAGGATCCCTCACCGGAGAGGGCACAGAGCCCTGAGCTAGGCCCCTCCACCCAGATCAGCCATGGTGCTTCCCGTCACCGGCAGCAACATGGAGCTGCAGCAGGACGACAGCCTCTGCATGCACAACAACATGGGCAGCTGGCGGATGAAGCACGAGGAGCCTCGAGGTCGGAGGAACTCTATTCCCCCCGTGCAGACTCCCACAGCCAAGCACATGCTGGCCTACCTACCTCGGCCACCGACAGACACCAGCAGATACGGCACCTTCCCTCAGAAGGTAAGGTCGCTTTGATGCCGTGGGTAGTCACTTCTGTCACTCGTCACCGGGTGCAGAGCCCTCTCCAGCACACGAGATGAGGACTGTCTGCCTGTCTCCCTAGACAGTCCTGGCGGCTTGTTGCCTGCAGTGGGTGTGAGAGCAGATGGTCAGGCCAGCCGGGTGCTGCGGGTCTCCCTGTAGCTGGGAGGACTGCGTTAGTCCCAGGGGATAAGACTAACAAAGAGGACAAAAGGAAATGATTTAACACTGATTGGCTCCTTTCTTTTGCAGCCTGAAATCCCAGCCTTTTCTGTGGTTCTAGCGGAAGACAGCCGACAGCAAGCAGGCTCCGAACCTGCAAAGAGAAGTGCCCTCGTATCAAACTACCTTCCCCTGCCCTGCAGCACCAACACCCCCAACAACCAGTTGCTCCTTCAGAGCCGGGTGAGCGTAACGGACCCCGAGGCCCTCCTGCCCACCAAGCACCGGCCCAGTGTCTTCATCAACACTGAAGAACTGCCCACGTACCATCGAGCATCGTGCCACGACCCCCCTCCTCCACTGCGGGACATCAACACCCGGTGGTACCCACAACACGCGCTCAGCGTGCCAAACATCCCCAGCTCGGCACGGAGCAAAACACTGACCCGGAGCATCGTCTCCATCCCCACTGCAGAGAAGTTGCACAGCCGGCGCTGCAAACTCATCGATGATGACCGGCAGTTCAGTCTAGCAAGCAAGCAGCAACGCCAGCGTTACGTGACCAAAATGGGCAAGTGTCAGGTGAACCTGGGCAACATCCAGGAGAAAAAGAGGTTCTTGTCTGATATTTTCACCACCCTCGTGGACCTCAAGTACCGCTGGTTCCTCTTTGTTTTCATGATGTGCTATATTGCTACCTGGGTTGTCTTTGGTGTCATTTATTTCTTTGATGCTTGGATAAGGGGTGACGTCAGCCACATCGGCGATCCGGAGTGGAAAGCATGTATCGAGAACGTGGACAATTTCATATCTGCCTTACTCTTCTCTGTGGAAAGTCAGAGGACCATTGGCTATGGCTCCAGGATCGTGACAGCCAACTGCCCTGAGGGTGTCATTTTGCTCATGGTGCAGTCCATCATTGGGTCCATGATCGATGCCCTTATGGTGGGATGCATGTTTGTCAAGATCTCCAGGCCCAAGAAACGTGCGCAGACCTTAATCTTCAGCAAAAACTGTGTCATCTCCCACCGGGACGAGAAACTCTGCCTGATGTTCCGTATTGGGGACCTCCGGGATAGCCACATGGTAGATGCAAAAATAAGAGCTAAATTGATCAAATCCAGACAGACCAAAGAAGGGGAGTTCATCCCCTTAGAGCAGTCAGAGCTGAACCTGGGCTATGACACAGGAGAGGACAGACTGTTCCTGGTTGAGCCCCAAATCATCTGCCACGTGATCAATCAGCACAGCCCCTTCTGGGAAATGTCGGCAGAGTCACTGAAAAGGGAGCAGTTTGAAATCATCATAATCCTTGAGGGCATTGTGGAAGCCACAGGTGAGCGCTGTGGAGGATCCGGGCAGGCCTTGGGGGATAGTTCATTTCCCAGATCTGCAAGTAATGACCATTTGCAAGACACGAGGCACTGAACAGGCGTAGCACTCTTCAGGTCTTGCTTCCTCTCCCCTTGGGCAAAGGACCCGTGATCCCTATGCCCTGCGGATTTTATTTGAGAGAGAAGTGTGCTATAAGCAAAGGGCCTGCCGGCTGTTGGCAATGACTCCTTCAGAGATTGTGGAGAGGCACGTGCATCCCCCAGTGCTGCACGAGAGCTTGGGGAGGGAGGAAAGTGCACTTGTAGTATCTCCTATGGAGGAGTGTGTCTCTCTGGAGAGAAACTGAACCATGTTCGGAAAAAATCCTCCTGCTTTCTGATGCAATCACGCCCTTTCCAAAAACAAACAGGCACTGCTCCCCCCTAGACCCCAGAAGTTTTCCCTTTGCAGAGGCAGCAAGTTCATTTCTGTCCCCTAGTGAGGACAAAGAGAATCCATCTCTGCTATTTGCCTACAAAATATTAATCAGGAGTTATCCGGAGTCCCGCTAAGCACCGTCATCTCGTGCTCATCCCAAGAGCAGAAGCAGACTCTCCCCAGCAGGTTGTTCACTAGGGTTTTCTCTTTCCTGCTGCCCAGTGCCCAGATCAGTCCCGTTTATCTCATTTTGACTTCTACAGTGCCACGGGTCAGAGTGCCAGTTAGTAAACCCGGGTTTGAGTCACATATCCCAGAAACACGTATCTCAAAGCGTACTCCAAAACTGGTTCCTCTCTAGAGATGTTACTCAGAGGCAGAACAGGAACTGGAATTTGCCAGAGCAGGATACATCGTAGATACTGATTACTCCAGTATCTGATCCCTGAGGCTGGGCAGACAAAAAAAATGCGCTACAGTTCGAACCATTCCCACAGTGAATTCTTACCCAGCCCTCTTTAGTCAGTGGGTGACATTCTGGGCTATACTTTTTGCTTTTCCTTTTGACAGCATGATAACATTTACTGGGCCAAACTCTCAACCTTTCCTTGCTGCAGGGATGACGTGTCAAGCCCGCACCTCTTACACTGAAGACGAGATCCTTTGGGGATACCGTTTTGAACCCTGCATGTCCCTGGAGAAAGGAGCCTTCCAGGTAGACTATAGCAGATTTGAAATGACATTTGAGGTGCAGACACCAGTGGTGAGTGCAAAAGAGATGCATGAAATGAAAGAGTTGGAGTGCCAGGACCACTCCACGCTGAGCTTGTACTGGGACCATCTGCTGCACCCCTGTGTTTCAGCGGAGCTGAACGATAACCTGCAAGGCGCCGGGCCCAGTGAGGAAGCTCTAGGCCGACTGAGCATCCGCAGCATCATGGAGGAGGAAAGGAGCACCCAATTCCAGAACCAGGGTGCTGCTGTCTGAGCAGCTCCCTAGGAGGGGGGGGCGACAGGAGACGGCTTAGCAACTGTCTTCGCGTTTCAAGGACTGTCGTGGGGTGGGACAGAACCAGAGGGGGAAGCGCTGCTCCTCCTCAGCCAACGTACACACGCTCACCGGACCTCGACAGCCGGCCGCAGGCTAGCTCTGGTGCGGCGGTGTCTTTTGCACTACGCCTGCCCGTCGCAGGCGCTCGCTTACATGTGACTTTAATACAACCTTGCTGCTAAGGAGGCAGCCACGATACAGGAACCCTGTGGCTTCACGTTTCCGAGTCCAGCCTTAGGGAAAACACCTCAGTACCAGCAGCTCGCTTCAGGCAGTGAACCTCATAACCAAGTGCTTGCTGGCATAACAGAGCGCTTGAGGATGAGACATCAGTGCAAGGGGTTAAATTTAGGGCTCCTGAATCTAAAAGTCCCTGTTTGTGCTGCCTGGGCAAGAGGCCTGTAGAAAGCCCCCAGCCCCGCAGAGAGGGGGCAGAACCACACTGTGGCGATGTGGGGCCAGGGACCAGAACTGTTACAAAACACTGCAAACTCGTGGTGCTCCCCCCGTCCCCCGGTATGCCAGGTCTGTCCCTCTGGTTGAACTCATGCTGTTACCAGGCCATGCACGTTCTTCGTGTACTGCAGGCACCCAGAGCTGGGGCCCCCATAGAAGTGTCTCACACTGCCAGTGCCATATTGGACCCTTCCTCTGCATGAGGCGACCCCCTCTTCCTTCGAGTAGCCCACATCCCCGAGCCGTCTCCTAAATCCAGCCTGTATCTCCAGCAACGACTGCAGCTAAGTGGCATTATTTTTGCAAAGCTCTGTTTTTGTAACAAGGAACATAAGGTCCAAACAACAAAAGATTAAAATCTCTTCGCTAAAAAAAAGAAAAAAAATAAAAAGCAAAAAAACCCACAGCGATGGCTTGTTCGTACAATTATTTTCGGGTGCAACTCAAGCTGTGTTTAGCTGCAGAGCTTCTGAGGAGCAAAGTGAGGCTGCGCCCCAGAGGGGACCCTCTTCTGGCAGCGGCGTCTGCCCAGAGAGGCGGCGCCGCGGGGGGCGCGAGCCCCGCTCCGGCCTGCGGCCAGCAGCAGCAGCGCGAGCTCTGCAGCAGCGGGCCCGGGGCCGCAGCAGCCTCGGCGGCGCGCGCGGCTGCCCCGGCGTACCCGTGGGGTGGGTCGGGGCTCGGACGCCAGGACGTCTCTGCCGCGCCGGCCGCAGCAGAGGCGCGTGCGGCGCCTGGTGCCGAAGGAGGCGGCGAGGGTTGTCGTGCTGTGCGCGTCCCGCGTCCGCCTGCGAGGCGCCGCCGCGGCCGGCCCTGGCGGCGCGGGCCGGGCTGCCGGGCCGGAGCACCGCGCGGGCGCCTGGCCGTGGAGCGCGGCAGCGGGCCAAGCGGGACGGGGGGACGGTGACGGCGCTAGCGGCAGGGAGCGAGGGGCAGCGCCCCATCCGCAGGCGCAGGAGCGAGCGGGGACGCGGTCGGGGGCCGCGGCCGCCCGCGGCGAGACCGGCCCCGGGGCCCTGCGGCCGCTGCAACGGCTGCGCCTGCCCACGGCTGCCCCGGCCCCGCGCACAAGGCGCGCGCCGCACCGCACGGGGCCCGGCGGCCCCCGGAGCGACCCTGCACCGGGAGACGGCGGACAGCGCGGCACCGGCTTGGGGATGGGGGCGGCGGGGAGACCCCGGGGTCCCGGCGCCGCGTGGCACCGGCGGCGGTGGAAGCTGAGATGCGCTCACCACCGCCCCAGAGCCCCCCCGTTGCCCCCAGACCCCCCCAACAGACCCTGGCTGCATACAGACTCACAGAACAACCACGGTTGGAAGGGACCTCTGGAGATCATCTAGTCCAACCTCCCTGTTCAAGCAGGGTCACCTAGAGCGCATTGCCCAGGATCGCATCCAGGTGGGTTTTCAATATCTCCAGGGAAGGAGACTCCACCACCTCTCTGGGCAACCTGTGCCAGTGCTCTGTCACCCTCACAGTGAAGAAGTTTTTTCTCAGGTTCAGACAGACCTTCCTGTGTTTCAGTTTCTGCCCATTGCCTCTTGTCCTCTCACTTGGCACCACGGAGAAGAGACTGGCCCCATCCTCTTGACACTCCGCCTTCAGATACTTGTACACGTTGATGAGATCCCCTCTCAGTCTTCTCTTCTCCAGGCTGAACAGGCCCAGCTCTTGCAGCCTTTCTTCCTAGGAGAGATGCTCCAGCCCTCTAATCATCTTGGTAGCCCTCCGCTGGACTCTCTCCAGGAGTGCCATGTCTCTCTTGTAGTGGGGAGCCCAGAACTGGACACAGTACTCCAGGGGAGGCCTCCGCAGGGCTGAGGAGAGGGGCAGGATCACCTCCCTCCACCTGCTGGCAACACTCTGCCTAATGCAGCCCAGCACACCATTGGCCTTCTTGGCCACAGGGGCACACTGCTGGCTCATGTTTAACTTGTCCACCAGGACTCCCAGGTCCTTCTCGCCAGAGCTACTTCCCAGCAGGTCAACCCCCAGCCTGTTCCTCCCTAGGTGCAGGACCCTGCCCTTGCCTTTGTTGAACTTCAGGAGGTTCCTCTCCGCCCACCTCTCCAGCCTGTCCAGGTCCCCCTGAATGGTAGCACAGTCTTCTGGTGTGTCAGCCAATCCCCCCAGTTTAGTATCATCAGCAAACTTGCTGAGGGTGCACTCTGTCCCTTCCTCCAGGTCATCGATGAATATATTGAACAAGACTGGGCCCAGGACTGACCCCTGGGGGACACCACCAGCTACAAGCCTCCAACTTGACTCTGCACCACTGACCACAACCTCTGAGCCCTGCCATCCAGCCAGTTCTCAAGCCACCTCACTGTCCACTTATCCAACCCACACCTCCTGAGTTTACCTGCGAGGATGTGATGGGAGACAGTGTCAAAAGCCTTGCTGAAGTCCAGGGACACAACATCCCCTGCTCTCCCCTCATCTACCCAGCCGGTCATCCCATCCTAGAAGGCTAGCACATTGGTCAAGCATGATTTCCCTTTGGTGAATCCATGCTGACTACTCCTGATCACCTTCTTGTCCTCCAGATGCTTAGAGATGGCCTCCAGGATCAGCTGTTCCATCACCTTTCTAGGGATGGAGGTGAGGCTGACAGGCCTGTAGTTGCCTGGCTCCTCCTCCTTGCCCTTTTTGAAGGCTGTGGTAATGTTTGCTTTCTTCCAGTCCTCAGGCATCTCTCCTGTTCTCCGGGACCTTTCCAAGACAATGGAGAGTGGCCTAGCAATGATGTCCACCAGCTCCCTCAGCACTCGGGGGTGCATCCCATCAGGGCCATGGATTTGTGGATGTCAGGTTTGCACAAAGGATGTCTAACCCGCTCTGCGTCAAACAAGGGTGAGCCTACCCCACCACTGCCCCAGAGACCCCCCCCCCGTTGCCCGCACACCCCCCCGACAGCCTCTGGCCCCACACCGCTGCCCCAGAGACCTCCCCCATCAGCCCCTTGTCTCCCTTTTGTGTTTGTGTGGTTATCAATGGTTGTTCAGCACAGCGGTGGTGCAATGGGTCATGATACGGCTGTGTGTGGTGGGTGTCATGGCAGTATATACACACACGCGCGCACGCACACACACACGCGCGCGCACACACACACACACACACACACACACACACGCGCGCGCGCGCGCGCGCACACACACACACACACACACACACACACACACACACACACACACACACACACACACACACACACGCCCAGTAGCCCCCTGCCCGCCGTTGCAGCCAGTCCTCCCCAGGCTCCGCTCGCCGCGGGTCAAGGGCCCTCGAGGCCCCGTTTGGGCTGCACTGCCCAGTGCCACCAGCCTGGGCCTGTGGCTGTGGCGCGGTCGGGGTCAGTTACACAGCAGCAAACAACCCCCAACATCGCTATGCATGGGGGCTGCTTTTTTGATGTGGTGCAACGCCGTCTTATTTTGCTCTTCATGTCAGGAATGCTTTGTGTTTTGTGCTTTAAAAAAAAAAAGTGTTTGTGCACCCATATTGGCAGTGTATATAGCGCGTGTGTGCCGACTTTGGTTAGTCTGTGTGCATGGACAGCATGAGCTGTATGTGCGTGTATGCACTTGCATATCTGCACTTTTATATGCATGCTTCCTTGTGCACTGTTTTTATGTATGGTTATCTATATATACACACACACACAGTTATACAGCTGGAGCTGTTTTTATATGTGAACACGTACATGTGAGGATGTGTGCATACATATATGCATGCACGTGTACGCGTGTGTGTGTATATGTCTATGCACGCGTGCATACCCGCCCGCCCGCCCGCCGGCAGGCAGGGCTGTGTGCCCGCTACCCGCGCCGCTCTCCCTCCCGCCCGCTGGCCCGCGGGGCGCTGCGCGCCGCCCCCCAGCGCCTGGACGCCGAGACCCGCGCGCGCAGAGCGGGGCGCGCCGCCTGTCCTTGTCACCCTGGCGCCCCCTGGCGGCCCGGCGGCCCCGCCCGCCGCCGATGCCCCGCCGCGCCGCCAGGGGGCGCCACCGCCCGCCGCGCCCGGCTCTGGCCCCGCCCCCGGCCGCGCACGCCACTCAAAAGCGCCCGCCTCGTCGGCAGCCGACTTCCGGCGCGGAGCGATGACGTATGGCGGCGCGGTGACGCACGGCGTAGCCGGGCGGAGGAGGGAGGTGAGCGCGCCGGGCCCGGTAAGCGGCGCGCGGCCCCGGCGCGGCCGGCGCCCGCCCGCCCCGGGCGGCCGCTCCGTGCTCCGGCGGCGCCCTGCGAGCGGAGCGGCGGCGGGGACCGCGGCGCGGCGGGGCCGTGGGTGCGCGGGCTGACCGGCGCTCTCTCCGCAGCCGCGGCGCGGGCCCGCATGGCGCGGCGCTGAGGGGAGATGACCGACCAGGAGAACAACAACAGCATCTCCAGCAACCCCTTCGCCGCCCTCTTCAGCTCCGTGGCGGACGCCAAGCAGTTCGCCGCCGTCCAGAAGCAGCAGCTGCGACAGCTCACAGGTCAGCGGGGCGCGCAGCCGCAGCCGGGCCCCGGCGCCGGGCCTCGCCCGCCGCCTGGCGGTGCTCCGCCGCCATCCATGCGGCCCGCGCGCAGGCGGCCTTACCGGGCGGACGCCCGGTACCAAGGAGGAGCCGGTAGGCCAGGCAGGCAGGCAGGCCTTTAGCCTAGGCAGAGCCACGGCTCCTGGCTGGTAAGGATCTTTCGCGCCGGCCTGAAATCACCGGGGGTGAAGACGGGAGAGATTCGAGCAGGTCGCTTGAGAGCGCCCTGCTGAAATCACCGAGCTCTCGCGTTGGCACCTTCCGTTCCTGCAGGGACCGAGCTTTTGCCTCATCTGTTGTCGGCGGGGAGCTTAAGAGCTTTCTTTTCCAGGGGATGAAACTTCAGTCAGCCAAGATGACTCAGATAACAGCGTATCCGAAAGTCTGGATGACTGTGACTATTCTGTGGCCGAGATCAGCCGCTCCTTCCGCTCCCAGCGGGAGCTGTGTGAACAGCTCAACATCAATCACATGATTCAGAGGATCTTTCTCATCACTCTTGACAACAGTGAGTGCTCATGCGCTGAAGACTCTTGTTACCAGAATGCCGGGGGTTTGACCGTCACTTGGCGAATGCAGTAGCTCAGCCCTGGGATTAGTTATGGGTGCGCATTACGGTCTGAGGCAAGCTTGGTTCTTCTGGGTAGAGTTTAAATCTAAAGACTGCTGCCAGGTGTGTGTGACTGCAGAATCCAGTGCTCTTTTGTGGATGTGCTGTGTTGTTTTTCTATTATTACTACTATTTACTTTGCAATAGCAAATGGCTGTCTGAGAAAACTTGACTGTCTGAGAAAACTTGGCACTTGTGTGCCGCCACTTGGGCAAGCACCAGAAGGCACGGGCCCTGCGTTAAAGCCCTAACACTTGTTTTGTTGTGTTTATGGTATCGTGAAAAAAACCTGCAGAAGATGTTAAGCGGAGAAAATCTGGTCCTAGGACCACACAGCTAATTCATACCTTGTTTTTGGAAGGCCGTCATGGGGGCTTGTGCATTTGCCTTTCACTTCTAATGATCAGTCAAAAGTTCATTTATAAGAATCAGAGAGAATCATATTGCAAAACTGCTTGAAAAAATAAAGAAAGAAAGCCTCCTATTAGGAGGATAGCCTGTTGCTATCCTCCTAAATAAAAAAAACCCCACAAGAGTTAGCACCTCTGAATGTCTTCTGGCGGCATGTGGCGAAACAGAAGTGTCATCCCGAGTCTCTCTAAAATGACACCTGGATGGCACCTCTGGTACCAGAATGCTAAAGAGCTCATGCTCTTCTTGCCAAATAAGACTCTTCAGGGTAAGGATTTGGACTGTAAAAACTTACCTTAGAGGCTGGGGTCTTGCTGACATCCAACTAGAGGTACTTTTTTTCCTTAAAATTGATTCTTATAACTGGATGTCAGCATGAGCTCTAATATCTTATAGCATGTTTTTCTGCGCTTCCTAAAAGAAAATTATCTTGTTAAACTCCAGAGTGAAACCTGTTTTAAGGGTCAGTGCAGAAAGCATCTGAGAAGTTTGTCAGGTCTATCTGAAACTGAACTGAAAAGCTGGGAGAAAGCAAATGCTTTCCTACAGTTGCTTGTAGCAGGCACCTCTGTGTAACAGGCAGTATCGTGCGTGTTCTGTGTCAGTTTGAGTAAAATGGGTTTGATTTTACTTTTTCATAGGTGATCCCAGTATGAAGAGTGGAAATGGAATTCCAGTTCGTTGTGTGTATTTGGAAGAAATGGCTGCAGATCTCGATGACCAAGACTGGCTTGACATGGAAAACGTTGAACAGGTACTATTGCACGTTGTGTTTGTCTTTCAGATTGATTGACTCTCAGAACAGAGCTAAGGTAGATGCTATGAATGATACTCTAATACCTGCTGGCAGAACCTTTTCAAAAATCTTAGTTCTAAATGGGGAATTTAATATATTCTGTTTGAGAGATTGTCATAAAGCATTAACGACAGGCAAGGAGAGCTTCGCTCATGCATGCTCTGTTTAAAAAATAAAAAAAAAAAAAGCTTGCTCAGCTCTTTGCTTAGTCTTACTAACAGTTGGTTGCCCCTTAATAATCTGTTTTGGAGCAGCATTGTAGAGAGCTGTAGGCTGCATACATCTAGCAGAATGGTGACTTCTGTCAAATGAGAACAGCAAAATTCTGTGCCGGTTTATTTTTGTTTTGAATGGGCGGTAACTGCAGTTACTGCACCATGAGAAGGAACATCTCAGTTTGAGCAAAATGGAAAAACAAGGTTTTCGGATGGTCAGATTACTTTGGCAACAGTACTTACAGGTTCTTTTTCCTTCCAAAGCATACATAATGTATCTTGAATAGTGCGGTATAGAACTGCAGCTTTGTTAAAAGTTGCAGCTTTGCTAGAAATAGCCACAGGTTCTGGAAGTAAGAAATTTAGAAAGTTTTAGAATTAGCTTATTCTTTTCCCTTCTAGTAGCTGCAGAAATTGTATCCCCATCTTGGAGAGGGGTGGAGGGGAAATGTACAAAACAGCTGGGGATGGAGGGGGAAGAAAACATCATAACCTGGATGGGGGCATGAGAGAACATTTGTGTGTCGTAGTGGGAGCCGAACAGTCATGTCAGTGATACTGGAGCAACGGGCTGTCTGTTATGCCACTGCGCAGAACTTTGTGATCAGTGTTCATGCATGCGTTCAGTTTCACCTGTGCAGAGATGTCAGAGCAGTTTCTGATGATTGTTTGGTGAAAGTAATTTCCAGTTAGAAGAACTGCTGTCACTCTTAAAGGTGGCTGGAGAAATTGTTAGTTCAGCAAATGAGTAAGTCTGAGGAGTCTTAGTCTAGCCCTCTTAAGTGGCTTAATAAGGTATGAAGAGTTATTCTAGGCAGGAACAATTTAGCCTGTGATGATAGGGAGCTGCTTTTTTCTTAAGCAATTTCCTATTTACTGGGACTGTTTTATTCTCCGTTATTTTTGCTTGTGTCTAGGCACTGTTCACACGCTTACTGCTACAGGAGCCTGGAAATCACCTAATTTACATGACGTCTGTTAGCACACAGAACCTCTCCGCAGACAGGGATGCGGGAGAGAAACAGATTCTACGCTACCTCTATGCCTGCTTCCAGAGAGCAAAAGAAGAGGTAGGGAGAAATTAATGAAAAAAGGTGACTTTGCTACAGTTTGTTTTGGGGTCTGAGATGACCAAGTTGGCAAATCGATGGCAAGAAGTAGATATAAGTGGTTGCCACATCAGGAGACAAATCGGTCTTGTTCTTTCTGTGCAGATAACCAAGGTTCCAGAGAACTTGCTGCCCTTTGCAGTACGCTGCCGAAATCTGACAGTGTCAAACGCTCGCACTGTTCTTCTTACCCCCGAGATTTACGTCAACCAGAACGTGTATGAACAGCTGGTGGACCTGATGCTGGAAGCATTGAGAGGTGCACGTAAGTTTGACTGAATTCAGTTGATGGCTTACTCAGTGCCCTAAGGTGACCACTACTGTTGTGAATTTACTTTGTTGTTCTAGTTGCATTTTTCTAAAACAAATGCATTAAGCCCTTTTTACGGCTTAGAATTCTCAGTCTAGATGACAGGGAGATCACCTGTCTCCGTTGAGGAAGAAGTGACTAAAGAGTAACAGAAGCTTGGTGTTTACAGAGCTACTCCAGAAATATCTAGACCCACTGTAGATAAGATATATCACTTCTTGTCTTCATAAGCATAGCAGATAAGATCTTAAGCTTGTTAAAGCTTGCAGGAAGAATGTTGTGGACTTAGGTGAAGATTTGGCTTCTTTCATTGTTTAAACAAAAATCAAAGGGGAGCCCTCTATTTAGGTAGCAGTACGTATACAGTGAAGTTTGGCTCTATTGGGTACTGTAAGTAATAGCCTTGTTTCTCTTGCTAGATTTTGAAGACATGACTGAGTTTCTGGAGGAGGTCGTAGAAGCCTTAACAGTGGATGAGGAAGTACGGACATTTGGGGAAGTCATGATTCCAGTGTTTGATATTTTGCTGGGTAGAATCAAAGACCTAGACCTGTGTCAGATCCTGCTGTACACTTATCTGGATATGCTTCTCTATTTCACAAAGCAGAAAGATATAGCAAAGGTATGTTTCTTAGCGTTACAGAGAACTGTTACTTTTTGGTCTATTTTATCACAGAGAAACCCAAGCAGTTGCAAGTTGCAATAGTACTATCTTAGTATTGTTCAGTTAGTGCTTCCCTAGCATCATCCCAAAAGACAAGAAGTAGAAGAGGGGAAACATAGTTTGGGTATGGCATCAGAAAACCAGATGGTAGTCCTACAGGCAGGCGTTTCTAGTATACATGTAGCGTGTACGTGTTCAGCAGCCAGCGACGTTTCCTTTGTTTTTCACTTGTCAATGGCAGACTAGCTGCTTCTGATGCTGTTTTTATTCATATAAATGTATATTCTCTTTAGAATGGGATACGCACTATTCACAGATCCTACTTGTAGGGATACATCTATAGGACCTAATCTGTTTAGGTCAAACCAAAACTAGAATTTAGCAACTTGCTACACTCTTCCTTCCAGTTTTGTTCTAGTTTCTGGTAACCTGTCCCAAAGCCATAAGGTCTATTTTTTTTGAGAGAGGTTTTTTTTAATGTAAGTGTCAGCATGTCCGTCATCTGTGTTCCCTAGGTTTTTGCAGACTATATTCAGCCCAAGGATCCTAGTAATGGACAGATGTACCAGAAGACTTTGTTAGGTGCCGTTTTAAATATCTCCTGCTTGTTAAAGACTCCCGGTGTAGTAGAGAATCATGGCTATTTTCTGAATCCATCTCGATCCAGTCCACAAGAGATCAAAGTTCAGGAGTCCAATATCCATCAGGTGGGTAACAATACTGCTTCCTAATGTGTTTTACTGACCCCTTTTCTCTTGAAGGTTTAAGTTAGAAGACCTCATTTCAGGAGATGTGTTCTAACTACTGGCTCTTTAATAGTCTAGTTTGTAGCTGAGTAGGTTACAGAACTGCTTTGAGCTGTGGATTCTCCATCTCTAAAATAAGAATAGCGTTGCCTGCTTCATCAGGATGTTGTGAGCCAAACTCCGTGTTGATCAGACGTTTTTTTGCTGCTATGTGAAAGGTGTTGCTTAGGAGCAACTTGTATTTTATTGTAATAGTTTTCTGAGCTTTATGAAAAGAACTAGGTACTTGTAGAATGGATACCAACTTAACCTAACTTAACAGGATGCTATATGAAGGTAATCTACATCACATGTCGTAGTCACATGTACAATAGTTTTCAGTAACTGTCCTTTGCTTCAAACAGAATTGACTTGCAAGCAGAGCAAGTGACGGGCAATATTTTCTCTAATTATGAAAGTAAATAGCTTCCCTCCTTAGGTGGATGGTGCTAGGAGGATCTTAAAGAATATTTCGGAAGTTAAGCATCACAAAATAGGAAATGTAATCCTCATTCTCCAGGGGAATAAACTTGTGTGCACAAATTAGTCATAGAGAATTGGGTTCCTAGTCATGCGTTCTTCCAGGGTCATTCTTTCTTTCAAAAATGTGTAAAGGATTTTGTTTTTACTCCTCATGGAAACAGCTTGCTCTTTCTTGACTATGTTTTTGAGTGTGTCCCTAATTATTCTTTACTGGCCTCAGGATTTGACCTGTTCATCCCACTGTCTGACAGGCGACTGTTAGAGGTGTCCTGGCCCTAATTTGCTTTGAAAATCCTGCCCTTTAAGAATAGGATGCAGTCTGGACTCAGGCCAACTTTGAAAGCACTAATGTCTTCAAATGACAGAACATGCAAAATGAGCCCTTTTCAACAGTGACTCCTTCAGCCACCTTCTGTTCCCTCTAACAGTTTATGGCCCAGTTCCACGAGAAGATCTACCAGCTGCTGAAAAACCTATTGCAGTTGTCTCCAGAGACCAAGCACAGGATTCTGTCCTGGCTGGGAAACTGTCTCCATGCTAATGCAGGTCGTACCAAAATTTGGGCTAATCAGATGCCAGAGATCTTCTTCCAGATGTATGCCTCAGATGCCTTCTTCCTGAATTTGGGAGCTGCCCTCCTGAAGCTGTGTCAGCCCTTCTGCAAACCAAAATCTCCAAGGTTGCTTACATTTAACCCTACGTACTGTGCCCTGAAGGAGCTGAACGAAGAGGAGAGGAGGAGTAAGAACGTACATATGAAAGGTATGCTGGAAACTTGAGCAATGATTTACCAAGGGCAGCTCCTTGGGCTCCTCTTTGGTTCCTTCCCTCTCCCAGTAGTACACTCACACTGTACACCTGCAAAGGGAGAGCTAAATAAGTAATTAGAGAGGAGCAAAGGAAAAGCTGAGAACAAACAAAACATCAGCATCAGTCATTCCATATTTTTAGCAGAACTTGTGCTTTCTTCAGTCCTCTTCTCCTACTCCTACTTTTGATTAGGACTTAATGCAGTGATGCTTTCAATTCTAGGTTTGGAAAAAGAAACTTGTTTGATACCTGCTCAGACTGAGCAAGAGCCAGAGTTTGCGAACAGCTACAATCTGGTAACAGAAAACCTGGTCCTAACACAATACACCCTTCACTTAGGATTTCACAGGTAACTGTTTTGTAGCTGCGTGAGTCTGTTCTTAACAAGTTGACCTGAGAATGTATAAGATGTCATTGCCACGTGCAGACTGTGAGAGGATTTGTGTTTGGGCTCAGATAGCATCTGATATTCTCAAGGTGAATGCTCAAGCTGTAGGTAAGATTGATCCCAGTGCTGTCTTGTATCCAAGTATGACGACTCAAATTTTTAAAAATATTCAGAACTGTAGCGTATGCCACTTGAGTTGCCAGATACTTTTCAGTGTGCGTTTTTGATTAGCCCCAAGCTGCCTCATTTCTCAAATGCTGTTCACTTGTGTTCACTGTGAAAGCTAGCAGTCTTGAGAATGTCACGTTATTTATGGAATCTGAATAGCTGAAGTGCTGGATTGCCGTGAATCGTTCAACCTCTGTGATCTATTCTCAGGGAGAACAGGTCTTTGTCTTGCTTATATCCTAGAAAGCATCTCAGTGGCAGAATACCTGCCTTGTGTGGTTATTTGAACCCCACTAAATGGAATTTATTTTCAGCAGAAATGTGAAGTAACTGTCTGTTTCTAGGAAGTGATTTTCTGGGCACCAGAAAGCACTATTTTTCTTAGCCTCTCCCTCGGCAAGTCGTTGCCTGGATACTATGAGGTCACCACTGATCCAAGCCTAGTCTCCTTCTGGTTTATTATCTAAATATAGAAATAGATGAAAAAGTTATGCAAGTGGCTTGTTGCTGGGAAACTGAAAATGTCACCTCACAGGCATCTCTCAGGCATACAGAATCCCTGACCTTGGTAATCTAACAAAGTTTACAGCCGCTAGTCATGCGGACCTCCGAAGTGCTTCATAGGTGTCACTGGCTTACCAGATTTCTTTTTGCTGACCTCTCTGGTGCCTCAGTAGGATATAGCCTCTTCCCAAACCCTGGCTTGCCTTTCTGTAAAGGCTTTCTATTGCTGGCAACCAGGACAGATTATTCACAGGAAATAGTTTGAGTATAGTAGAAGCAAAGGACACTTGCTATGTTGCGATCTCCCTGCTGCTTATACAGAGGGAAGCAGCACAACTGGTAAAGCTGACACCGTGCCGAGTTTTGTTCTGCCACTTGCAGAGAACAGTCCTCTCAAGCAGGGTAAAAGTTTGGGCTATCTAACTTATTGCTTAGGCAGTCTGTACTAAACCTATTTGTATCTTACCTGATCTCCTCACCGCCTTGTTTCTGGGTAGGTTGCATGACCAGATGGTAAAGATAAACCAAAGCCTTCACCGCCTGCAAGTAGCGTGGCGAGAAGCTCAGCAGAGTTCTAGCCCTGCTGCTGACAGTCTCAGGGAACAGTTTGAACGCCTGATGACCATCTATCTCTCCACGAAGACAGCGATGACAGAGCCACAGATGTTACAGAACTGCCTGAATCTGCAGGTGTCCATGGCAGGTCTCTTGGTCCAGCTGGCTGTAGGAAACCAAGGGACTGAGCCTCTAGAGCTGACGTTCCCATTGCCGGGGGTGGAAAACAGTGCATTGGCTTATGTACCAGGTGAAACGGTTTGTCCTGCTGGTCATCTTTGTTTGTGGCTACTGCAGATAAGTTTCCCAAGTATTAAGTAACTTAAGTAATACTCTGTTTAGAATACTTGGGCATATATGTGGCTTGATTCGTTAAGATGTTCAAAGCTCATGGGTTTTCTCTTGAGTTAAATGTTTAAAGGACACGGTATCTTTGAAAAGAAGTGTAGTATGTGTGGGGAAGTGTCGTGAAGGTCACAACTCCAGAAACGTCAACAACAAGGTAGTAAGCTCCGAAGAGAGAGCAGAGGCTTCTAAGTTCATCTTACAAGCTAAGCCTGGTACCGTATGGATGAATACTGAAAGAGAACTGTCCAAGCAAGTAGTTGTGTTTGTTTTTCCCCTCCAGGGCAGGATACACTGCAACAGTTTATAACGTTTTTCTTTGCACAGAACATTGCCGTTGAAGAGGATCACTATCTTTTTAAAGTTTTGGGCTTTTTGAGGGGACATACTTAGGATATTATTTGCTGCTGACCTTCAGAAGATCCTGCTGATGGCTGAGTTGCTAAGTTCGGTCAAGTACTGTATTGATTTACTGCTCTCCCCATTTATGAAATTTTCCTTGTGCTTTCAGTCATCTGGAGAGTCTCTTCCCTGGAGCTTTTCTGTTTGACAATGCATATTATCAGCAGACAGCTGCTGAGTTTCACCCTGTAAATGACTACTACTACTGAGACAGATGAGGTGAATCCAGTGCGTTATAGAACCCAGCAGGTTGGGTGTCCTTCACGTTTGTGGTTTTCTAATACAAACAGTTAGGTCTAGAAACTTTAACTGGAATCCAGGAGGGGTGATGTCAGTGTACAAGGATGGCTAGAAAACGAACTAAAGAAACTAAACGAACTTCCTGCAGAAGAACTAACATGTAATCTCTGTTCACAGAATTCTTTGCTGATAATTTGGGCGACTTCTTCATTTTCCTGCGCCGTTTTGCTGATGACATCTTAGAGACTTCTGCTGATTCTCTGGAGCATGTCCTTCACTTTGTTACTGTTTTCATGGGTGATGTAGAGAGGTATGTACAGCTCAAGGGAAGCCCTTTATGCTTATCTGCAAGGCACCCAGAAGAAAGAAGCAAGAGGAGATTGTCAGAGGCATCTTGAGGTTTGGTTTAGACATTTGTGACTTGGTTGATCTCACTGGAAAGGTAAAATCCTGCCCACAGGAGGCATAATAAACAAGAAACTTTACCTGAAGGGCTTGCACTTCACATGAGGCACAAATGGGATTCAGTGTTTAAATACTTGTTAGTCTTATTATGCAGGAGCCTAACCAGGTGTTAATGAACGCTAACAGTGACGAATGTATGGCCGTTGCCAGTCCAGTAACTGCTGCTCGTTGATCGTCTTTGCAGTTCCCTACAAAAAGAAGCTGCGACGTGTCTCTAAATGTTGTCTAGAGTTTAACACATCTCCTCTTGAGGAAGTTACCCTGTATTTTAGTACCCTGGTAGTCTTCTCTCTCAAGAGTACGTGTCTGGCTGCAGCAGTGAGTAGGAGTATGCATCAGATAGAGATTTCAATCTAAAGCATACATGACAATCTTTTTGTTCTGCTACTTACCATGGTGCTTTTACGCAAGGGAACAAACAAGTATGGTGTAGAATGGATGGTTTTTCTTTCCCATGCAGCTTATGGTCATTTGGCTGTGGATTAGGGGGTTATACTTACAAAAAAACAGATTTTGGAAGGATTGTGCATCCTTCAGTAATTCATTAATAATCTTGCTTGTAAGGGTCAGTCTGAAAAAAATTCAGAAACAATTCTGTTTTCCAAGAGGGAAATCATATTGATCCTTTGCTGTAAGTAAAGACAACTGTAAAGCATTCCTGATTGGCCTGTGAGAAACAGAGCTTTGTTTTTCTAAGAAACAAGTACCTGCAATTGCAAATCACGTCAAGCAGGAGTTTTAGTTGCTCCATGTGTGGAACATAAGACATTCCTCCCAGCAGAACCTCTGCATCTTTAAATTTGTGCTCCTGTCTGATATGAGGGAGTCCTTTGTTGGAGCTGTGTATTTTGCTAGTAGTTAAAAGGAAGTTGTCGCTATTGATGTGTTTTGAGTATCTCTATGACTCCACCGTGGTAATGAAGCACTGAACAAAAGTGAATAGGGGTATTGATCCTCTTGCTAAAACATCACTGCATACGCTAAATTTCTGTTGGTTAATATTTGTTTATATTTGTAGTGTAAATACACTGAACTCAAAGAAGTGCTTGGAGCAGATGGAGATTTCCCTTAGTGGAGAACTATTTGCAGATACACTGTTCCCCCTATAGCTGAGCTGAGCCCTGGGAGATCCAAGTTCTAGTCCTTCTTGGCAGTAACCTACAGCATGATCTTGGGCAGCTTGTTCAGCTTGTGCCCCACCTGTGCAGCACAGAAGAGACTTACGCTGTAACCTCGCTCAGTATTTTGCCATGTACTGGAAAACATGCTCAGCGGGCAAAGGACTTTAGACCTGCAGAATAAGTAAGAAACAAGTCATTGGACAATAAGTAAAGAGTTGGGATGGCAAAAGCAGGTTTGTTCAGAAAAGCTACGGCTGACAAGCAAGAATGGATTGCTAGTAGTATGCATTACCAGAACGCTGTTTTGGAAGGGATGAAAGCAGAAGCTTTAAAGTTCCCATCTCCTTTTGGCCTGTCTTCCTGAGATTTAACCACAAGTATTGGTTGAACGCATTTTCCCTGTGGTTCAACTATTGAGAGTAATGACTAAGTCCCAGTGGTAGTTTTACAAATGGTATGCAATGATTGGCCAGTCTTGTACAGATAGACATGACCCTTGGAGTGTTTTTTGAACTAAACCGCACTTGTCTCTCATGCCATGTTGGATATATTTGATTTTTTTCTCTTGAAGAATGAAAAACCCTCATCTGCGAGCCAAGCTGGCAGAAGTGCTAGAAGCTGTGATGCCTCATTTAGATCAGATCCAGAATCCACTCGTCTCCAGCGTGTTCCATCGCAAACGAGTATTCTGCTCTTACCAAAATGCGGCCTATCTTGCTGAGGCCCTTATCAAGGTCTTTGTGGATATTGAGTTTACAGGTAAGCGTGAAAGGGAAGGGATTGTCTTCATCCTGTAGAATCTGTAGGGGGAATAGCTCCAGGTTTTGAAGTACTTCAGTGAAAACGAACAAATCCATTTGTGCTTCATTAAACTGCTAGACCATTTTAGGCAGAGAGCAGTCCAGCAAAAGCAAACTTCTGACTTGTGCAGAACTACACCCTAACTATAAAACGTAACCTTTGAGAGTTCAAGCTTTTCAGCTTAGCAACGCGTATAATGGATACTTAGTCGTACTTTTCTACTGTGGGACCTTGTGTACTGCTTTGAAATCAGTGACAAATTTTCACCGACTTCTCCAGGAGCAGGTTCTATAATCCCATGAGAGCAACAGGAAATAGAGTTAAAGGGAATGCATATATGTAGCTCAGATTGTCATCCTTCTTCCCAGGGGTTTCTGCAGGACTGATTTGTTTTATTCTAGTCCTACATACTACATAGAATTTGCACTTCCTTTTCTTTGGAACCAGAGCATTGCTAAAGAGCCGGAGGTGCTGCTCTTCTCACATGTCTGTTGGCAAGCAGGCTGCTGCTGTAGTATTCTAGGCCTCAGCCTACCGGCCCCTAGTGGCCTCCCCTGCCTTTGCAGCCTGGCACTTGTTCCATAGGACTTGCTTTTCTTGCATTCTTGCTGTTTAATGCAGGCCTAGTTGCATCAGTGACTAGTCACATTTAATATGAACTGATGAAGCCTTTTGTTTAGAAAAGGGGCAGTGAAATTGCACTTCTAGCTGGCTGCTCGCTGGGAGTTGATGCGTTCAGTATTGAACTGCATTGGTAAGTCAGTTTTTTAGTTTTCTGAAGGAAATGTGGCCTGCTCCCAGTATAGTGCTAAGCAAACTTCTGAGAAGGAATCAAAAATCCCTGCCTGTGCCCACCGCTGACTTGAGATGCTCTCTTGCTTTTGCTTACGTCTAGGTGACCCACATCAGTTTGAACAGAAATTTAACTACCGCCGTCCAATGTATCCCATCCTGAGATACATGTGGGGCACAGATTCATACCGGCAGAGCATAAAGGTAAGGCAGGAGGTGTATCTATAAATATGCATATGTAGGTCTTTTTGGAGTATTTGGGTTTGTCCTGCAGATTGGACTGTGAAAGAATATTAACTGCTTTCTTTTTGTTATTACACGTAGGTTTTGGCTGATTATGCCTCAGAGAACCTCGAGGCAATGAATCCCCCTCTCTTCTTGCGTTTCCTTAATTTGCTCATGA